>NW_025957890.1:0-24975 GCF_023159225.1 Perognathus longimembris pacificus | reverse complement strand
ATTTATTTTTCAATTTAAAAAAAAATACGCATCGTGCTGTGCTGTTTGTGTTTGCTTGAGTGCATTCGCGCGCTCTCGCTTTCTCTACTTTACAATTTTTTTGTTATTATTTATCTATACCTGACAGTTTATCTTATTTTTTATTTCTTTATTTAAATGAAGTCGACCAGTTGCCTGCCCTTCCTTCCATTATCTGTCACCGAGACAAACTGAACAAAGTTCTGAGGTCGACCTTGTAAAGATAAGGATTCAGGTCTGTCTGCTGTTTACCTTTGCTCCTGCGCGCACTGCCCTTCTCTCCACATTTATGTGTTTGTTTGTTTGTCTATCTAATCTTTTGGGTTTTTATTTCTAATGAGGTCGACCAGTTGTCTATTTATTATTTTTTTTACTACGCATCAAGCTGTGCTGCTTGTCTTTGCTCCTGTGTGCTCGCGCACTCTCGCCTTTTCCACTTATTTTTATTTTTGATTTATTTTGTCAATTTTTAAAAAAAATACGCATCGTGCTGTGCTGTTTGTGTTTGCTTGAGTGCATTCGCGCGCTCTCGCTTTCTCCACGTTACAATTTTTTGTTATTATTTATCTATTCCTGAGAGTTTATCTTATTTTTTATTTGTTTATTTAAATGAAGTCGACCAGTTGCCTGCCCTTCCTTCCATTATCCGTCACCGAGACAAACTGAACAAAGTTCTGAGGTCGACCTTGTAAAGATAAGGATTGAGGTCTGTCTGCTGTTTACCTTTGCTCCTGCGCGCACTGCCCATCTCCACATTTATGTGTTTGTTTGTTTGTCTATCTAATCTTTTGGGTTTTTATTTCTAATGAGGTCGACCAGTTGTCTATGTATTATTTTTTTTACTACGCATCAAGCTGCGCTGTTTGTCTTTGCTCCTGTGTGCTCGCGCACTCTCGCCTTTTCCACTTATTTTGATTTATTTTTGATTTATTTTGTCAATTTAAAAAAGAAATACGCATCGTGCTGTGCTGTTTGTGTTTGCTTGAGTGCATTCGCGCGCTCTCGCTTTCTCCTCTTTACAATTTTTTGTTATTATTTATCTATTCCTGAGAGTTTATCTTATTTTTTATTTGTTTATTTAAATGAAGTCGACCAGTTGCCTGCCCTGCCATCCATTATCCCTCACCGAGACAAACTGAACAAAGTTCTGAGGTCGACCTTGTAAAGATAAGGATTCAGGTCTGTCTGCTGTTTACCTTTGCTCCTGCGCGCACTGCCCTTCTCTCCACATTTATGTGTTTGTTTGTTTGTCTATCTAATCTTTTGGGTTTTTATTTCTAATGAGGTCGACCAGTTGTCTATTTATTATTTTTTTTAGTACGCATCAAGCTGCGCTGCTTGTCTTTGCTCCTGTGTGCTCGCGCACTCTCGCCTTTTCCACTTATTTTAATTTTTGATTTATTTTTGATTTATTTTGTCAATTTTAAAAAAAAATACGCATCGTGCTGTGCTGTTTGTGTTTGCTTGAGTGCAATCGCGCGGTCTCGCTTTCTCCACTTTACAATTTTTTCGTTATTATTTATCTATTCCTGAGAGTTTATCTTATTTTTTATTTGTTTATTTAAATGAAGTCGACCAGTTGCCTGCCCTTCCTTCCATTATCCGTCACCGAGACAAACTGAACAAAGTTCTGAGGTCGACCTTGTAAAGATAAGGATTCAGGTCTGTCTGCTGTTTACCTTTGCTCCTGCCCGCACTGCCCTTCTCTCCACATTTATGTGTTTGTTTGTTTGTCTATCTAATCTTTTGGGTTTTTATTTCTAATGAGGTCGACCAGTTGTCTATTTATTATTTTTTTTACTACGCATCAAGCTGCGCTGCTTGTCTTTGCTCCTGTGTGCTCGCCCACTCTCGCCTTTTCCACTTATTGTTATTTTTGATTTATTTTTGATTTATTTTGTCAATTTAAAAAAAAAATACGCATCGTGCTGTGCTGTTTGTGTTTGCTTGAGTGCATTCGCGCGCTCTCGCTTTCTCCACTTTACAATTTTTTTGTTATTATTTATCTATTCCTGAGAGTTTATTTTATTTTTTATTTGATTATTTAAATGAAGTCGACCAGTTGCCTGCCCTTCCTTCCATTATCCGTCACCGAGACAAACTGAACAAAGTTCTGAGGTCGACGTTGTAAAGATAAGGATTCAGGTCTGTCTGCTGTTTACCTTTGCTCCTGCCCGCACTGCCCTTCTCTCCACATTTATGTGTTTGTTTGTTTGTCTATCTAATCTTTTGGGTTTTTATTTCTAATGAGGTCGACCAGTTGTCTATTTTTTATTTTTTTTTACTACGCATCAAGCTGCGCTGCTTGTCTTTCCTCCTGTGTACTCGCGCACTCTAGCCTTTTCCACTTATTTTTATTTTTGATTTATTTTTGATTTATTTTGTCAATTTAAAAAAAAATACGCATCGTGCTGTGCTGTTTGTGTTTGCTTGAGTGCATTCGCGCGCTCTCGCTTTCTCCACTTTACAATTTTTTTGTTATTATTTATCTATTCCTGAGAGTTTATCTTATTTTTTATTTGTTTATTTAAATGAAGTCGACCAGTTGCCTGCCCTTCCTTCCATTATCCGTCACCGAGACAAACTGAACAAAGTTCTGAGGTCGACCTTGTAAAGATAAGGATTCAGGTCTGTCTGCTGTTTACCTTTGCTCCTGCGCGCAGTGCCCTTCTCTCCACATTTATGTGTTTGTTTGTTTGTCTATCTAATCTTTTGGGTTTCTATTTCTAATGAGGTCGACCAGTTGTCTATTTATTATTTTTTTACTACGCATCAAGCTGCGCTGCTTCTCTTTGCTCCTGTGTGCTCGCGCACACTCGCCTTTTCCACTTATTTTTATTTTTGATTTATTTTTGATTTATTTTGTCAATTTAAAAAAAATACGCATCGTGCTGTGCTGTTTGTGTTTGCTTGAGTGCATTCGCGCGCTCTCGCTTTCTCAACTTTATAATTTTTTTGTTATTATTTATCTATTCCTGAGAGTTTATCTTATTTTTAATTTGTTTATTTAAATGAAGTCGACCAGTTGCCTGCCCTTCCTTCCATTATCCCTCACCGAGACAAAGTGAAAAAAGTTCTGAGGTCGACCTTGTAAAGATAAGGATTCAGGTCTGTCTGCTGTTTACCTTTGCTCTGCCCGCACTGCCCTTCTCTCCACATTTATGTGTTTGTTTGTTTGTCTATCTAATCTTTTGGGTTTTTATTTCTAATGAGGTCGACCAGTTGTCTATTTATTATTTTTTTTACTACGCATCAAACTGCGCTGCTTGTCTTTGCTCCTGTGTGCTCGCGCACTCTCGCCTTTTCCACTTATTTTTATTTTTGATTTATTTTGAATTATTTTGTCAATTTAAAAAAAAATACGCATCGTGCTGTGCTGTTTGTGTTTGCTTGAGTGCATTCGCGCGCTCTCGCTTTCTCCACTTTACAATTTTTTTTATTATTTTTCTATTCCTGAGAGTTTATCTCATTTTTTATTTCTTTATTTAAATGAAGTCGACCAGTTGCCTGCCCTTCCTTCCATTATCCGTCACCGAGACAAACTGAACAAAGTTCTGAGGTCGACCTTGTAAAGATAAGGATTCAGATCTGTCTGCTGTTTACCTTTGCTCCTGCGCGCACTGCCCTTCTCCTCCACATTTATGTGTTTGTTTGTTTGTCTATCTAATCTTTTGGGTTTTTATTTCTAATGAGGTCGACCAGTTGTCTATTTATTATTTTTTTACTACGCATCAAGCTGCGCTGCTTGTCTTTGCTCCTGTGTGCTCGCGCACTCTTGCCTTTTCCACTTATTTTTATTTTTGATTTATTTTTGATTTATTTTGTCAATTTGAAAACAAAATACACATCGTGCTGTGCTGTTTGTGTTTGCTTGAGTGCATTCGCGCGCTCTCGCTTTCTCCACTTTACAGTTTTTTGTTATTATTTATCTATTCCTGAGAGTTTATGTTAGTTTTTATTTCTTTATTTAAATGAAGTCGACCAGTTGCCTGCCCTTTCTTCCATTATCCGTCACCGAGACAAACTGAACAAAGTTCTGAGGTCGACCTTGTAAAGATAAGGATTCAGGTCTGTCTGCTGTTTACCTTTGCTCCTGCGCGCACTGCCCTTCTCTCCACATTTATGTGTTTGTTTGTTTGTCTATCTAATCTTTTGGGTTTTTATTTCTAATGAGGTCGACCAGTTGTCTATTTATTATTTTTTTTACTACGCATCAAGCTGCGCTGCTTGTCTTGGCCCCTGTGTGCTCGCGCACTCTCGCCTTTTCCACTTATTTTTATTTTTGATTTATTTTGTCAATTTAAAAAAAATACGCATCGGGCTGTGCTGTTTGTGTTTGCTTGAGTGCATTCGCGCGCTCTCGCTTTCTCCACTTTACAATTTTTTTTGTTATTATTTATCTATTCCTGAGAGTTTATCTCATTTTTTATTTCTTTATTTAAATGAAGTCGACCAGTTGCCTGCCCTTCCTTCCATTATCCGTCACCGAGACAAACTGAACAAAGTTCTGAGGTCGACCTCGTAAAGATAAGGATTCAGGTCTGTCTGCTGTTTACCTTTGCTCCTGCGCGCACTGCCCTTCTCTCCACATTTATGTGTTTGTTTGTTTGTCTATCTAATCTTTTGGGTTTTTATTTCTAATGAGGTCGACCAGTTGTCTATTTATTATTTTTTTTACTACGTATCAAGCTGCGCTGCTTCTCTTTGCTCCTGTGTTCTCGCGCACTCTCGCCTTTTCCACTTATTTTTATTTTTGATTTATTTTTTATTTATTTTGTCAATTTGAAAACAAAATACACATCGTGCTGTGCTGTTTGGGTTTGCTTGAGTGCATTCGCGCGCTCTCGCTTTCTCCACTTTACAGTTTTTTTGTTATTATTTATCTATTCCTGAGAGTTTATGTTAGTTTTTATTTGTTTATTAAATGAAGTCGACCAGTTGCCTGCCCTTCCTTCCATTATCCGTCACCGAGACAAACTGAACAAAGTTCTGAGGTCGACCTTGTAAAGATAAGGATTCAGGTCTGTCTGCTGTTTACCTTTGCTCCTGCGCGCACTGCCCTTCTCTCCACATTTATGTGTTTGTTTGTTTGTCTATCTAATCTTTTGGGTTTTTATTTCTAATGAGGTCGACCAGTTGTCTATTTTTTATTTTTTTTACTACGCATCAAGCTGCGCTGCTTGTCTTGGCCCCTGTGTGCTCGCGCACTCTCGCCTTCTCCACTTATTTTTATTTTTGATTTATTTTTTATTTATTTTGTCAATTTAAAAAAAATACGCATCGTGCTGTGCTGTTTGTGTTTGCTTGAGTGCATTCGCGCGCTCTCGCTTTCTCCACTTTACAATTTTTTGTTATTATTTATCTATTCCTGAGAGTTTATCTTATTTTTTATTTGTTCATTTAAATGAAGTCGACCAGTTGCCTGCCCTTCCTTCCATTATCCGTCACCGAGAAAAACTGAAGAAAGTTCTGAGGTCGACCTTGTAAAGATAAGGATTCAGGTCTGTCTGCTGTTTACCTTTGCTCCTGCGCGCACTGCCCTTCTCTCCACATTTATGTGTTTGTTTGTTTGTCTATCTAATCTTTTGGGTTTTTATTTCCAATGAGGTCGACCAGTTGTCTATTTATTATTTTTTTTACTACGCATCAAGCTGCGCTGCTTGTCTTGGCTCCTGTGTGCTCGCGCACTCTCGCCTTTTCCACTTATTTTTATTTTTTATTTATTTTTGATTTAATATTTTTTTTATTTATTGATTTTTTTGGCCAGTCCTGGGCCTTGGACTCAGGGCCTGAGCACTGTCCCTGGCTTCTTCCCGCTCAAGGCTAGCACTCTGACACTTGAGCCACAGCGCCGCTTCTGGCCGTTTTCTGTATATGTGGTGCTGGGGAATCGAACCTAGGGCCCTCGTGTATCCGAGGCAGGCACTCTTGCCACTAGGCCTATATCCCCAGCCCTTTGATTTATTTTTGATTTATTTTGTCAATTTAAAAAAAAAAACGCATCGTGCTGTGCTGTTTGTGTTTGCTTGAGGGCATTCGCGCGCTCTCGCTTTCTCCACTTTTCAATTTTTTTGTTATTATTTATCTATTCCTGAGAGTTTATCTTATTTTTTATTTGTTTATTTAAATGAAGTCGACCAGTTGCCTGCCCTTCCTTCCATTATCCATCACCGAGACAAACTGAACAAAGTTCTGAGGTCGACCTTGTAAAGATAAGGATTCAGGTTTGTCTGCTGTTTACCTTTGCTCCTGCCCGCACTGCCCTTCTCTCCACATTTATGTGTTTGTTAGTTTGTCTATCTAATCTTTTGGGTTTTTATTTCTAATGAGGTCGACCAGTTGTCTATTTATTATTTTTTTTACTACGCATCAAGCTGCGCTGCTTGTCTTTGCTCCTGTGTGCTCGCGCACTCTCGCCTTTTCCACTTATTTTTATTTTTGATTTATTTTTGATTTATTTTTCAATTTTAAAAAAAATACGCATCGTGCTGTGCTGTTTGTGTTTGCTTGAGTGCATTCGCGCGCTCTCGCTTTCTCTACTTTACAATTTTTTTGTTATTATTTATCTATACCTGACAGTTTATCTTATTTTTTATTTGTTTATTTAAATGAAGTCGACCAGTTGCCTGCCCTTCCTTCCATTATCCGTCACCGAGACAAACTGAACAAAGTTCTGAGGTCGACCTTGTAAAGATAAGGATTCAGGTCTGTCTGCTGTTTACCTTTGCTCCTGCGCGCACTGCCCTTCTCTCCACATTTATGTGTTTGTTTGTTTGTCTATCTAATCTTTTGGGTTTTTATTTCTAATGAGGTCGACCAGTTGTCTATTTATTATTTTTTTTACTACGCATCAAGCTGTGCTGCTTGTCTTTGCTCCTGTGTGCTCGCGCACTCTCGCCTTTTCCACTTATTTTTATTTTTGATTTATTTTTGATTTATTTTGTCAATTGAAAAAAAATACGCATCGTGCTGTGCTGTTTGTGTTTGCTTGAGTGCATTCGCGCGCTCTCCCTTTCTCCACTTTACAATTTTTTTGTTATTATTTATCTATTCCTGAGAGTTTATCTTATTTTTATTTGTTTATTTAAATGAAGTCGACCAGTTGCCTGCCCTTCCTTCCATTATCCGTCACCGAGACAAACTGAACAAAGTTCTGAGGTCGACCTTGTAAGGATAAGGATTCAGGTCTGTCTGCTGTTTACCTTTGCTCCCTGCGCGCACTGCCCTTCTCTCCACATTTATGTGTTTGTTTGTTTGTCTATCTAATCTTTTGGTTTTTATTTCTAATGAGGTCGACCAGTTGTCTATTTATTATTTTTTTTACTACGCATCAAGCTGCGCTGCTTGTCTTTGCTCCTGTGTGCTCGCGCACTCCTCGCCTTTTCCACTTATTTTTATTTTTGATTTATTTTTGATTTATTTTTTCAATGTAAAAAAAAATACGCATCGTGCTGTGCTGTTTGTGTTTGCTTGAGTGCATTCGCGCGCTCTCGCTTTCTCCACTTTACAATTTTTTTGTTATTATTTATCTATACCTGACAGTTTATCTTATTTTTTATTCGTTTATTTAAATGAAGTCGACCAGTTGCCTGCCCTTCCTTCCATTATCCGTCACCGAGACAAACTGAACAAAGTTCTGAGGTCGACCTTGTAAAGATAAGGATTGAGGTCTGTCTGCTGTTTACCTTTGCTCCTGCGCGCACTGCCCTTCTCTCCACATTTATGTGTTTGTTTGTTTGTCTATCTAATCTTTTGGGTTTTTATTTCTAATGAGGTCGACCAGTTGTCTATTTATTATTTTTTTTTACTACGCATCAAGCTGCGCTGCTTGTCTTTGCTCCTGTGTGCTCGCGCACTCTCGCCTTTTCCACTTATTTTTATTTTTGATTTATTTTTGATTTATTTTTCAATTTTAAAAAAAAATACGCATCGTGCTGTGCTGTTTGTGTTTGCTTGAGTGCATTCGCGCGCTCTCGGTTTCTCTACTTTACAATTTTTTTGTTATTATTTATCTATACCTGACAGTTTATCTTATTTTTTATTTGTTTATTTAAATGAAGTCGACCAGTTGCCTGCCCTTCCTTCCATTATCCGTCACCGAGACAAACTGAACAAAGTTCTGAGGTCGACCTTGTAAAGATAAGGATTCAGGTCTGTCTGCTGTTTACCTTTGCTCCTGCGCGCACTGCCCTTCTCTCCACATTTATGTGTTTGTTTGTTTGTCTATCTAATCTTTTGGGTTTTTATTTCTAATGAGGTCGACCAGTTGTCTATTTATTATTTTTTTTACTACGCATCAAGCTGTGCTGCTTGTCTTTGCTCCTGTGTGCTCGCGCACTCTCGCCTTTTCCACTTATTTTTATTTTTGATTTATTTTGATTTATTTTGTCAATTAAAAAAAAATACGCATCGTGCTGTGCTGTTTGTGTTTGCTTGAGTGCATTTCCGCGCTCTCGCTTTCTCCACTTTACAATTTTTT
This sequence comes from Perognathus longimembris pacificus, assembly GCF_023159225.1. NCBI lineage: Eukaryota > Metazoa > Chordata > Mammalia > Rodentia > Heteromyidae > Perognathus > Perognathus longimembris. Next base: position 16,478 of record NW_025957890.1, on the reverse strand, counting down.
TGTTATTATTTATCTATTCCTGAGAGTTTATCTTATTTTTTATTTGTTTATTTAAATGAAGTCGACCAGTTGCCTGCCCTTCCTTCCATTATCCGTCACCGAGACAAACTGAACAAAGTTCTGAGGTCGACCTTGTAAAGATAAGGATTCAGGTCTGTCTGCTGTTTACCTTTGCTCCTGAGCGCACTGCCCTTCTCTCCACATTTATGTGTTTGTTTGTTTGTGCATCTAATCTTTTGGGTTTTTATTTCTAATGAGGTCGACCAGTTGTCTATTTATTATTTTTTTTACTACGCATCAAGCTGCGCTGCTTGTCTTTGCTCCTGTGTGCTCGCGCACTCTCGCCTTTTCCACTTATTTTTATTTTTGATTTATTTTTGATTTATTTTGTCAATTTTAAAAAAAATACGCATCGTGCTGTGCTGTTTGTGTTTGCTTGAGTGCATTCGCGCGCTCTCGCTTTCTCCACTTTACAATTTTTTTGTTATTATTTATCTATACCTGACAGTTTATCTTATTTTTTATTCGTTTATTTAAATGAAGTCGACCAGTTGCCTGCCCTTCCTTCCATTATCCGTCACCGAGACAAACTGAACAAAGTTCTGAGGTCGACCTTGTAAAGATAAGGATTGAGGTCTGTCTGCTGTTTACCTTTGCTCCTGCGCGCACTGCCCTTCTCTCCACATTTATGTGTTTGTTAGTTTGTCTATCTAATCTTTTGGGTTTTTATTTCTAATGAGGTCGACCAGTTGTCTATTTATTATTTTTTTTACTACGCATCAAGCTGCGCTGCTTGTCTTTGCTCCTGTGTGCTCGCGCACCTCTCGCCTTTTCCACTTATTTTTATTTTTGATTTATTTTTGATTTATTTTTCAATTTTAAAAAAAATACGCATCGTGCTTTGCTGTTTGTGTTTGCTTGAGTGCATTCGCGCGCTCTCGCTTTCTCTACTTTACAATTTTTTTGTTATTATTTATCTATACCTGACAGTTTATCTTATTTTTTATTTGTTTATTTAAATGAAGTCGACCAGTTGCCTGCCCTTCCTTCCATTATCCGTCACCGAGACAAACTGAACAAAGTTCTGAGGTCGACCTTGTAAAGATAAGGATTCAGGTCTGTCTGCTGTTTACCTTTGCTCCTGCGCGCACTGCCCTTCTCTCCACATTTATGTGTTTGTTTGTTTGTCTATCTAATCTTTTGGGTTTTTATTTCTAATGAGGTCGACCAGTTGTCTATTTATTATTTTTTTTACTACGCATCAAGCTGTGCTGCTTGTCTTTGCTCCTGTGTGCTCGCGCACTCTCGCCTTTTCCACTTATTTTTATTTTTGATTTATTTTTGATTTATTTTGTCAATTGAAAAAAAATACGCATCGTGCTGTGCTGTTTGTGTTTGCTTGAGTGCATTCGCGCGCTCTCCCTTTCTCCACTTTACAATTTTTTTGTTATTATTTATCTATTCCTGAGAGTTTATCTTATTTTTTATTTGTTTATTTAAATGAAGTCGACCAGTTTGCCTGCCCTTCCTTCCATTATCCGTCACCGAGACAAACTGAACAAAGTTCTGAGGTCGACCTTGTAAGGATAAGGATTCAGGTCTGTCTGCTGTTTACCTTTGCTCCTGCGCGCACTGCCCTTCTCTCCACATTTATGTGTTTGTTTGTTTGTCTATCTAATCTTTTGGGTTTTTATTTCTAATGAGGTCGACCAGTTGTCTATTTATTATTTTTTTTACTACGCATCAAGCTGCGCTGCTGTTGTCTATTTATTATTTTTTTTACTACGCATCAAGGTGCGCTGCTTGTCTTTGCTCCTGTGTGCTCGCGCACTCTCGCCTTTTCCACTTATTTTTATTTTTGATTTATTTTTGATTTATTTTGTCAATTAAAAAAAAAATACGCATCGTGCTGTGCTGTTTGTGTTTGCTTGTGTGCATTTCCGCGCTCTCGCTTTCTCCACTTTACAATTTTTTTGTTATTATTTATCTATTCCTGAGAGTTTATCTTATTTTTTATTTGTTTATCTAAATGAAGTCGACCAGTTGCCTGCCCTTCCTTCCATTATCCGTCACCGAGACAAACTGAACAAAGTTCTGAGGTCGACCTTGTAAAGATAAGGATTGAGGTCTGTCTGCTGTTTACCTTTGCTCCTGAGCGCACTGCCCTTCTCTCCACATTTATGTGTTTGTTTGTTTGTCTATCTAATCTTTTGGGTTTTTATTTCTAATGAGGTCGACCAGTTGTCTATTTATTATTTTTTTTACTACGCATCAAGCTGTGCTGCTTGTCTTTGCTCCTGTGTGCTCGCGCACTCTCGCCTTTTCCACTTATTTTTATTTTTGATTTATTTTTGCTTTATTTTGTCAATTAAAAAAAAAACGCATCGTGCTGTGCTGTTTGTGTTTGCTTGAGTGCATTTCCGCGCTCTCGCTTTCTCCACTTTACAATTTTTTTGTTATTATTTGTCTATTCCTGAGAGTTTATCTTATTTTTTATTTGTTTATTTAAATGAAGTCGACCAGTTGCCTGCCCTTCCTTCCATTATCCGTCACCGAGACAAACTGAACAAAGTTCTGAGGTCGACCTTGTAAAGATAAGGATTCAGGTCTGTCTGCTGTTTACCTTTGCTCCTGAGCGCACTGCCCTTCTCTCCACATTTATGTGTTTGTTTGTTTGTGCATCTAATCTTTTGGGTTTTTATTTCTAATGAGGTCGACCAGTTGTCTATTTATTATTTTTTTTACTACGCATCAAGCTGCGCTGCTTGTCTTTGCTCCTGTGTGCTCGCGCACTCTCGCCTTTTCCACTTATTTTTATTTTTGATTTATTTTTGATTTATTTTTCAATTTAAAAAAAAATACGCATCGTGCTGTGCTGTTTGTGTTTGCTTGAGTGCATTCGCGCGCTCTCGCTTTCTCCACTTTACAATTTTTTTGTTATTATTTATCTATACTGACAGTTTATCTTATTTTTTATTCGTTTATTTAAATGAAGTCGACCAGTTGCCTGCCCTTCCTTCCATTATCCGTCACCGAGACAAACTGAACAAAGTTCTGAGGTCGACCTTGTAAAGATAAGGATTGAGGTCTGTCTGCTGTTTACCTTTGCTCCTGCGCGCACCTGCCCTTCTCTCCACATTTATGTGTTTGTTTGTTTGTCTATCTAATCTTTTGGGTTTTTATTTCTAATGAGGTCGACCAGTTGTCTATTTATTATTTTTTTTACTACGCATCAAGCTGCGCTGCTTGTCTTTGCTCCTGTGTGCTCGCGCACTCTCGCCTTTTCCACTTATTTTTATTTTTGATTTATTTTTGATTTATTTTTCAATTTAAAAAAAAATACGCATCGTGCTGTGCTGTTTGTGTTTGCTTGAGTGCATTCGCGCGCTCTCGCTTTCTCTACTTTACAATTTTTTTTGTTATTATTTATCTATACCTGACAGTTTATCTTATTTTTTATTTCTTTATTTAAATGAAGTCGACCAGTTGCCTGCCCTTCCTTCCATTATCTGTCACCGAGACAAACTGAACAAAGTTCTGAGGTCGACCTTGTAAAGATAAGGATTCAGGTCTGTCTGCTGTTTACCTTTGCTCCTGCGCGCACTGCCCTTCTCTCCACATTTATGTGTTTGTTTGTTTGTCTATCTAATCTTTTGGGTTTTTATTTCTAATGAGGTCGACCAGTTGTCTATTTATTATTTTTTTACTACGCATCAAGCTGTGCTGCTTGTCTTTGCTCCTGTGTGCTCGCGCACTCTCGCCTTTTCCACTTATTTTTATTTTTGATTTATTTTGTCAATTTTTAAAAAAAATACGCATCGTGCTGTGCTGTTTGTGTTTGCTTGAGTGCATTCGCGCGCTCTCGCTTTCTCCACGTTACAATTTTTTGTTATTATTTATCTATTCCTGAGAGTTTATCTTATTTTTTATTTGTTTATTTAAATGAAGTCGACCAGTTGCCTGCCCTTCCTTCCATTATCCGTCACCGAGACAAACTGAACAAAGTTCTGAGGTCGACCTTGTAAAGATAAGGATTGAGGTCTGTCTGCTGTTTACCTTTGCTCCTGCGCGCACTGCCCATCTCCACATTTATGTGTTTGTTTGTTTGTCTATCTAATCTTTTGGGTTTTTATTTCTAATGAGGTCGACCAGTTGTCTATGTATTATTTTTTTTACTACGCATCAAGCTGCGCTGTTTGTCTTTGCTCCTGTGTGCTCGCGCACTCTCGCCTTTTCCACTTATTTTGATTTATTTTTGATTTATTTTGTCAATTTAAAAAAGAAATACGCATCGTGCTGTGCTGTTTGTGTTTGCTTGAGTGCATTCGCGCGCTCTCGCTTTCTCCTCTTTACAATTTTTTTGTTATTATTTATCTATCCTGAGAGTTTATCTTATTTTTTATTTGTTTATTTAAATGAAGTCGACCAGTTGCCTGCCCTGCCATCCATTATCCCTCACCGAGACAAACTGAACAAAGTTCTGAGGTCGACCTTGTAAAGATAAGGATTCAGGTCTGTCTGCTGTTTACCTTTGCTCCTGCCCGCACTGCCCTTCTCTCCACATTTATGTGTTTGTTTGTTTGTCTATCTAATCTTTTGGGTTTTTATTTCTAATGAGGTCGACCAGTTGTCTATTTATTATTTTTTTTACTACGCATCAAGCTGCGCTGCTTGTCTTTGCTCCTGTGTGCTCGCCCACTCTCGCCTTTTCCACTTATTGTTATTTTTGATTTATTTTTGATTTATTTTGTCAATTTAAAAAAAAAATACGCATCGTGCTGTGCTGTTTGTGTTTGCTTGAGTGCATTCGCGCGCTCTCGCTTTCTCCACTTTACAATTTTTTTGTTATTATTTATCTATTCCTGAGAGTTTATTTTATTTTTTATTTGATTATTTAAATGAAGTCGACCAGTTGCCTGCCCTTCCTTCCATTATCCGTCACCGAGACAAACTGAACAAAGTTCTGAGGTCGACGTTGTAAAGATAAGGATTCAGGTCTGTCTGCTGTTTACCTTTGCTCCTGCCCGCACTGCCCTTCTCTCCACATTTATGTGTTTGTTTGTTTGTCTATCTAATCTTTTGGGTTTTTATTTCTAATGAGGTCGACCAGTTGTCTATTTTTTATTTTTTTTTACTACGCATCAAGCTGCGCTGCTTGTCTTTCCTCCTGTGTACTCGCGCACTCTAGCCTTTTCCACTTATTTTTATTTTTGATTTATTTTTGATTTATTTTGTCAATTTAAAAAAAAATACGCATCGTGCTGTGCTGTTTGTGTTTGCTTGAGTGCATTCGCGCGCTCTCGCTTTCTCCACTTTACAATTTTTTTGTTATTATTTATCTATTCCTGAGAGTTTATCTTATTTTTTATTTGTTTATTTAAATGAAGTCGACCAGTTGCCTGCCCTTCCTTCCATTATCCGTCACCGAGACAAACTGAACAAAGTTCTGAGGTCGACCTTGTAAAGATAAGGATTCAGGTCTGTCTGCTGTTTACCTTTGCTCCTGCGCGCAGTGCCCTTCTCTCCACATTTATGTGTTTGTTTGTTTGTCTATCTAATCTTTTGGGTTTCTATTTCTAATGAGGTCGACCAGTTGTCTATTTATTATTTTTTTACTACGCATCAAGCTGCGCTGCTTCTCTTTGCTCCTGTGTGCTCGCGCACACTCGCCTTTTCCACTTATTTTTATTTTTGATTTATTTTTGATTTATTTTGTCAATTTAAAAAAAATACGCATCGTGCTGTGCTGTTTGTGTTTGCTTGAGTGCATTCGCGCGCTCTCGCTTTCTCAACTTTATAATTTTTTTGTTATTATTTATCTATTCCTGAGAGTTTATCTTATTTTTAATTTGTTTATTTAAATGAAGTCGACCAGTTGCCTGCCCTTCCTTCCATTATCCCTCACCGAGACAAAGTGAAAAAAGTTCTGAGGTCGACCTTGTAAAGATAAGGATTCAGGTCTGTCTGCTGTTTACCTTTGCTCCTGCCCGCACTGCCCTTCTCTCCACATTTATGTGTTTGTTTGTTTGTCTATCTAATCTTTTGGGTTTTTATTTCTAATGAGGTCGACCAGTTGTCTATTTATTATTTTTTTTACTACGCATCAAACTGCGCTGCTTGTCTTTGCTCCTGTGTGCTCGCGCACTCTCGCCTTTTCCACTTATTTTTATTTTTGATTTATTTTTGAATTATTTTGTCAATTTAAAAAAAAATACGCATCGTGCTGTGCTGTTTGTGTTTGCTTGAGTGCATTCGCGCGCTCTCGCTTTCTCCACTTTACAATTTTTTTTATTATTTTTCTATTCCTGAGAGTTTATCTCATTTTTTATTTCTTTATTTAAATGAAGTCGACCAGTTGCCTGCCCTTCCTTCCATTATCCGTCACCGAGACAAACTGAACAAAGTTCTGAGGTCGACCTTGTAAAGATAAGGATTCAGATCTGTCTGCTGTTTACCTTTGCTCCTGCGCGCACTGCCCTTCTCTCCACATTTATGTGTTTGTTTGTTTGTCTATCTAATCTTTTGGGTTTTTATTTCTAATGAGGTCGACCAGTTGTCTATTTATTATTTTTTTACTACGCATCAAGCTGCGCTGCTTGTCTTTGCTCCTGTGTGCTCGCGCACTCTTGCCTTTTCCACTTATTTTTATTTTTGATTTATTTTTGATTTATTTTGTCAATTTGAAAACAAAATACACATCGTGCTGTGCTGTTTGTGTTTGCTTGAGTGCATTCGCGCGCTCTCGCTTTCTCCACTTTACAGTTTTTTGTTATTATTTATCTATTCCTGAGAGTTTATGTTAGTTTTTATTTCTTTATTTAAATGAATTCGACCAGTTGCCTGCCCTTTCTTCCATTATCGGTCACCGAGACAAACTGAACAAAGTTCTGAGGTCGACCTTGTAAAGATAAGGATTCAGGTCGTCTGCTGTTTACCTTTGCTCCTGCGCGCACTGCTCTTCTCTCCACATTTATGTGTTTGTTTGTTTGTCTATCTAATCTTTTGGGTTTTTATTTCTAATGAGGTCGACCAGTTGTCTATTTATTATTTTTTTTACTACGCATCAAGCTGCGCTGCTTGTCTTGGCCCCTGTGTGCTCGCGCACTCTCGCCTTTTCCACTTATTTTTATTTTTGATTTATTTTGTCAATTTAAAAAAAATACGCATCGGGCTGTGCTGTTTGTGTTTGCTTGAGTGCATTCGCGCGCTCTCGCTTTCTCCACTTTACAATTTTTTTTGTTATTATTTATCTATTCCTGAGAGTTTATCTCATTTTTTATTTCTTTATTTAAATGAAGTCGACCAGTTGCCTGCCCTTCCTTCCATTATCCGTCACCGAGACAAACTGAACAAAGTTCTGAGGTCGACCTCGTAAAGATAAGGATTCAGGTCTGTCTGCTGTTTACCTTTGCTCCTGCGCGCACTGCCCTTCTCTCCACATTTATGTGTTTGTTTGTTTGTCTATCTAATCTTTTGGGTTTTTATTTCTAATGAGGTCGACCAGTTGTCTATTTATTATTTTTTTTACTACGTATCAAGCTGCGCTGCTTCTCTTTGCTCCTGTGTTCTCGCGCACTCTCGCCTTTTCCACTTATTTTTATTTTTGATTTATTTTTTATTTATTTTGTCAATTTGAAAACAAAATACACATCGTGCTGTGCTGTTTGGGTTTGCTTGAGTGCATTCGCGCGCTCTCGCGTTCTCCACTTTACAGTTTTTTTGTTATTATTTATCTATTCCTGAGAGTTTATGTTAGTTTTTATTTGTTTATTTAAATGAAGTCGACCAGTTGCCTGCCCTTCCTTCCATTATCCGTCACCGAGACAAACTGAACAAAGTTCTGAGGTCGACCTTGTAAAGATAAGGATTCAGGTCTGTCTGCTGTTTACCTTTGCTCCTGCGCGCACTGCCCTTCTCTCCACATTTATGTGTTTGTTTGTTTGTCTATCTAATCTTTTGGGTTTTTATTTCTAATGAGGTCGACCAGTTGTCTATTTTTTATTTTTTTTACTACGCATCAAGCTGCGCTGCTTGTCTTGGCCCCTGTGTGCTCGCGCACTCTCGCCTTCTCCACTTATTTTTATTTTTGATTTATTTTTTATTTATTTTGTCAATTTAAAAAATACGCATCGTGCTGTGCTGTTTGTGTTTGCTTGAGTGCATTCGCGCGCTCTCGCTTTCTCCACTTTACAATTTTTTGTTATTATTTATCTATTCCTGAGAGTTTATCTTATTTTTTATTTGTTCATTTAAATGAAGTCGACCAGTTGCCTGCCCTTCCTTCCATTATCCGTCACCGAGAAAAACTGAAGAAAGTTCTGAGGTCGACCTTGTAAAGATAAGGATTCAGGTCTGTCTGCTGTTTACCTTTGCTCCTGCGCGCACTGCCCTTCTCTCCACATTTATGTGTTTGTTTGTTTGTCTATCTAATCTTTTGGGTTTTTATTTCCAATGAGGTCGACCAGTTGTCTATTTATTATTTTTTTACTACGCATCAAGCTGCGCTGCTTGTCTTGGCTCCTGTGTGCTCGCGCACTCTCGCCTTTTCCACTTATTTTTATTTTTTATTTATTTTTGATTTAATATTTTTTTTATTTATTGATTTTTTTGGCCAGTCCTGGGCTTGGACTCAGGGCCTGAGCACTGTCCCTGGCTTCTTCCCGCTCAAGGCTAGCACTCTGACACTTGAGCCACAGCGCCGCTTCTGGCCGTTTTCTGTATATGTGGTGCTGGGGAATCGAACCTAGGGCCTCGTGTATCCGAGGCAGGCACTCTTGCCACTAGGCTATATCCCCAGCCCTTTGATTTATTTTTGATTTATTTTGTCAATTTAAAAAAAAAAACGCATCGTGCTGTGCTGTTTGTGTTTGCTTGAGGGCATTCGCGCGCTCTCGCTTTCTCCACTTTTCAATTTTTTTGTTATTATTTATCTATTCCTGAGAGTTTATGTTAGTTTTTATTTCTTTATTTAAATGAATTCGACCAGTTGCCTGCCCTTTCTTCCATTATCGGTCACCGAGACAAACTGAACAAAGTTCTGAGGTCGACCTTGTAAAGATAAGGATTCAGGTTTGTCTGCTGTTTACCTTTGCTCCTGCCCGCACTGCCCTTCTCTCCACATTTATGTGTTTGTTAGTTTGTCTATCTAATCTTTTGGGTTTTTATTTCTAATGAGGTCGACCAGTTGTCTATTTATTATTTTTTTTTACTACGCATCAAGCTGCGCTGCTTGTCTTTGCTCCTGTGTGCTCGCGCACTCTCGCCTTTTCCACTTATTTTTATTTTTGATTTATTTTTGATTTATTTTTCAATTTTAAAAAAATACGCATCGTGCTGTGCTGTTTGTGTTTGCTTGAGTGCATTCGCGCGCTCTCGCTTTCTCTACTTTACAATTTTTTTGTTATTATTTATCTATACCTGACAGTTTATCTTATTTTTTATTTGTTTATTTAAATGAAGTCGACCAGTTGCCTGCCCTTCCTTCCATTATCCGTCACCGAGACAAACTGAACAAAGTTCTGAGGTCGACCTTGTAAAGATAAGGATTCAGGTCTGTCTGCTGTTTACCTTTGCTCCTGCGCGCACTGCCCTTCTCTCCACATTTATGTGTTTGTTTGTTTGTCTATCTAATCTTTTGGGTTTTTATTTCTAATGAGGTCGACCAGTTGTCTATTTATTATTTTTTTTACTACGCATCAAGCTGTGCTGCTTGTCTTTGCTCCTGTGTGCTCGCGCACTCTCGCCTTTTCCACTTATTTTTATTTTTGATTTATTTTTGATTTATTTTGTCAATTGAAAAAAAATACGCATCGTGCTGTGCTGTTTGTGTTTGCTTGAGTGCATTCGCGCGCTCTCCCTTTCTCCACTTTACAATTTTTTTGTTATTATTTATCTATTCCTGAGAGTTTATCTTATTTTTTATTTGTTTATTTAAATGAAGTCGACCAGTTGCCTGCCCTTCCTTCCATTATCCGTCACCGAGACAAACTGAACAAAGTTCTGAGGTCGACCTTGTAAGGATAAGGATTCAGGTCTGTCTGCTGTTTACCTTTGCTCCTGCGCGCACTGCCCTTCTCTCCACATTTATGTGTTTGTTTGTTTGTCTATCTAATCTTTTGGGTTTTTATTTCTAATGAGGTCGACCAGTTGTCTATTTATTATTTTTTTTACTACGCATCAAGCTGCGCTGCTGTTGTCTATTTATTATTTTTTTTACTACGCATCAAGGTGCGCTGCTTGTCTTTGCTCCTGTGTGCTCGCGCACTCTCGCCTTTTCCACTTATTTTTATTTTTGATTTATTTTTGATTTATTTTGTCAATTAAAAAAAAATACGCATCGTGCTGTGCTGTTTGTGTTTGCTTGTGTGCATTTCCGCGCTCTCGCTTTCTCCACTTTACAATTTTTTTGTTATTATTTATCTATTCCTGAGAGTTTATCTTATTTTTTATTTGTTTATCTAAATGAAGTCGACCAGTTGCCTGCCCTTCCTTCCATTATCCGTCACCGAGACAAACTGAACAAAGTTCTGAGGTCGACCTTGTAAAGATAAGGATTGAGGTCTGTCTGCTGTTTACCTTTGCTCCTGAGCGCACTGCCCTTCTCTCCACATTTATGTGTTTGTTTGTTTGTCTATCTAATCTTTTGGGTTTTTATTTCTAATGAGGTCGACCAGTTGTCTATTTATTATTTTTTTTACTACGCATCAAGCTGTGCTGCTTGTCTTTGCTCCTGTGTGCTCGCGCACTCTCGCCTTTTCCACTTATTTTTATTTTTGATTTATTTTTGCTTTATTTTGTCAATTAAAAAAAAATACGCATCGTGCTGTGCTGTTTGTGTTTGCTTGAGTGCATTTCCGCGCTCTCGCTTTCTCCACTTTACAATTTTTTTGTTATTATTTGTCTATCCTGAGAGTTTATCTTATTTTTTATTTGTTTATTTAAATGAAGTCGACCAGTTGCCTGCCCTTCCTTCCATTATCCGTCACCGAGACAAACTGAACAAAGTTCTGAGGTCGACCTTGTAAAGATAAGGATTCAGGTCTGTCTGCTGTTTACCTTTGCTCCTGAGCGCACTGCCCTTCTCTCCACATTTATGTGTTTGTTTGTTTGTGCATCTAATCTTTTGGGTTTTTATTTCTAATGAGGTCGACCAGTTGTCTATTTATTATTTTTTTTACTACGCATCAAGCTGCGCTGCTTGTCTTTGCTCCTGTGTGCTCGCGCACTCTCGCCTTTTCCACTTATTTTTATTTTTGATTTATTTTTGATTTATTTTTCAATGTAAAAAAAAATACGCATCGTGCTGTGCTGTTTGTGTTTGCTTGAGTGCATTCGCGCGCTCTCGCTTTCTCCACTTTACAATTTTTTTGTTATTATTTATCTATACCTGACAGTTTATCTTATTTTTTATTCGTTTATTTAAATGAAGTCGACCAGTTGCCTGCCCTTCCTTCCATTATCCGTCACCGAGACAAACTGAACAAAGTTCTGAGGTCGACCTTGTAAAGATAAGGATTGAGGTCTGTCTGCTGTTTACCTTTGCTCCTGCGCGCACTGCCCTTCTCTCCACATTTATGTGTTTGTTTGTTTGTCTATCTAATCTTTTGGGTTTTTATTTCTAATGAGGTCGACCAGTTGTCTATTTATTATTTTTTTTTACTACGCATCAAGCTGCGCTGCTTGTCTTTGCTCCTGTGTGCTCGCGCACTCTCGCCTTTTCCACTTATTTTTATTTTTGATTTATTTTTGATTTATTTTTCAATTTTAAAAAAAAATACGCATCGTGCTGTGCTGTTTGTGTTTGCTTGAGTGCATTCGCGCGCTCTCGGTTTCTCTACTTTACAATTTTTTTGTTATTATTTATCTATACCTGACAGTTTATCTTATTTTTTATTTGTTTATTTAAATGAAGTCGACCAGTTGCCTGCCCTTCCTTCCATTATCCGTCACCGAGACAAACTGAACAAAGTTCTGAGGTCGACCTTGTAAAGATAAGGATTCAGGTCTGTCTGCTGTTTACCTTTGCTCCTGCGCGCACTGCCCTTCTCTCCACATTTATGTGTTTGTTTGTTTGTCTATCTAATCTTTTGGGTTTTTATTTCTAATGAGGTCGACCAGTTGTCTATTTATTATTTTTTTTACTACGCATCAAGCTGTGCTGCTTGTCTTTGCTCCTGTGTGCTCGCGCACTCTCGCCTTTTCCACTTATTTTTATTTTTGATTTATTTTTGATTTATTTTGTCAATTAAAAAAAAATACGCATCGTGCTGTGCTGTTTGTGTTTGCTTGAGTGCATTTCCGCGCTCTCGCTTTCTCCACTTTACAATTTTTTTGTTATTATTTATCTATTCCTGAGAGTTTATCTTATTTTTTATTTGTTTATTTAAATGAAGTCGACCAGTTGCCTGCCCTTCCTTCCATTATCCGTCACCGAGACAAACTGAACAAAGTTCTGAGGTCGACCTTGTAAAGATAAGGATTCAGGTCTGTCTGCTGTTTACCTTTGCTCCTGAGCGCACTGCCCTTCTCTCCACATTTATGTGTTTGTTTGTTTGTGCATCTAATCTTTTGGGTTTTTATTTCTAATGAGGGTCGACCAGTTGTCTATTTATTATTTTTTTTACTACGCATCAAGCTGCGCTGCTTGTCTTTGCTCCTGTGTGCTCGCGCACTCTCGCCTTTTCCACTTATTTTATTTTTGATTTATTTTGATTTATTTTGTCAATTTTAAAAAAAATACGCATCGTGCTGTGCTGTTTGTGTTTGCTTGAGTGCATTCGCGCGCTCTCGCTTTCTCCACTTTACAATTTTTTTGTTATTATTTATCTATACCTGACAGTTTATCTTATTTTTTATTCGTTTATTTAAATGAAGTCGACCAGTTGCCTGCCCTTCCTTCCATTATCCGTCACCGAGACAAACTGAACAAAGTTCTGAGGTCGACCTTGTAAAGATAAGGATTGAGGTCTGTCTGCTGTTTACCTTTGCTCCTGCGCGCACTGCCCTTCTCTCCACATTTATGTGTTTGTTAGTTTGTCTATCTAATCTTTTGGGTTTTTATTTCTAATGAGGTCGACCAGTTGTCTATTTATTATTTTTTTTACTACGCATCAAGCTGCGCTGCTTGTCTTTGCTCCTGTGTGCTCGCGCACTCTCGCCTTTTCCACTTATTTTTATTTTTGATTTATTTTTGATTTATTTTTCAATTTTAAAAAAATACGCATCGTGCTTTGCTGTTTGTGTTTGCTTGAGTGCATTCGCGCGCTCTCGCTTTCTCTACTTTACAATTTTTTTGTTATTATTTATCTATACCTGACAGTTTATCTTATTTTTTATTTGTTTATTTAAATGAAGTCGACCAGTTGCCTGCCCTTCCTTCCATTATCCGTCACCGAGACAAACTGAACAAAGTTCTGAGGTCGACCTTGTAAAGATAAGGATTCAGGTCTGTCTGCTGTTTACCTTTGCTCCTGCGCGCACTGCCCTTCTCTCCACATTATGTGTTTGTTTGTTTGTCTATCTAATCTTTTGGGTTTTTATTTCTAATGAGGTCGACCAGTTGTCTATTTATTATTTTTTTTACTACGCATCAAGCTGTGCTGCTTGTCTTTGCTCCTGTGTGCTCGCGCACTCTCGCCTTTTCCACTTATTTTTATTTTTGATTTATTTTTGATTTATTTTGTCAATTGAAAAAAAATACGCATCGTGCTGTGCTGTTTGTGTTTGCTTGAGTGCATTCGCGCGCTCTCCCTTTCTCCACTTTACAATTTTTTTGTTATTATTTATCTATTCCTGAGAGTTTATCTTATTTTTTATTTGTTTATTTAAATGAAGTCGACCAGTTGCCTGCCCTTCCTTCCATTATCCGTCACCGAGACAAACTGAACAAAGTTCTGAGGTCGACCTTGTAAGGATAAGGATTCAGGTCTGTCTGCTGTTTACCTTTGCTCCTGCGCGCACTGCCCTTCTCTCCACATTTATGTGTTTGTTTGTTTGTCTATCTAATCTTTTGGGTTTTTATTTCTAATGAGGTCGACCAGTTGTCTATTTATTATTTTTTTTACTACGCATCAAGCTGCGCTGCTGTTGTCTATTTATTATTTTTTTTACTACGCATCAAGGTGCGCTGCTTGTCTTTGCTCCTGTGTGCTCGCGCACTCTCGCCTTTTCCACTTATTTTTATTTTTGATTTATTTTTGATTTATTTTGTCAATTAAAAAAAAATACGCATCGTGCTGTGCTGTTTGTGTTTGCTTGTGTGCATTTCCGCGCTCTCGCTTTCTCCACTTTACAATTTTTTTGTTATTATTTATCTATTCCTGAGAGTTTATCTTATTTTTTATTTGTTTATCTAAATGAAGTCGACCAGTTGCCTGCCCTTCCTTCCATTATCCGTCACCGAGACAAACTGAACAAAGTTCTGAGGTCGACCTTGTAAAGATAAGGATTGAGGTCTGTCTGCTGTTTACCTTTGCTCCTGAGCGCACTGCCCTTCTCTCCACATTTATGTGTTTGTTTGTTTGTCTATCTAATCTTTTGGGTTTTTATTTCTAATGAGGTCGACCAGTTGTCTATTTATTATTTTTTTTACTACGCATCAAGCTGTGCTGCTTGTCTTTGCTCCTGTGTGCTCGCGCACTCTCGCCTTTTCCACTTATTTTTATTTTTGATTTATTTTTGCTTTATTTGTCAATTAAAAAAAAAACGCATCGTGCTGTGCTGTTTGTGTTTGCTTGAGTGCATTTCCGCGCTCTCGCTTTCTCCACTTTACAATTTTTTTGTTATTATTTGTCTATTCCTGAGAGTTTATCTTATTTTTTATTTGTTTATTTAAATGAAGTCGACCAGTTGCCTGCCCTTCCTTCCATTATCCGTCACCGAGACAAACTGAACAAAGTTCTGAGGTCGACCTTGTAAAGATAAGGATTCAGGTCTGTCTGCTGTTTACCTTTGCTCCTGAGCGCACTGCCCTTCTCTCCACATTTATGTGTTTGTTTGTTTGTGCATCTAATCTTTTGGGTTTTTATTTCTAATGAGGTCGACCAGTTGTCTATTTATTATTTTTTTTACTACGCATCAAGCTGCGCTGCTTGTCTTTGCTCCTGTGTGCTCGCGCACTCTCGCCTTTTCCACTTATTTTTATTTTTGATTTATTTTTGATTTATTTTTCAATTTAAAAAAAAATACGCATCGTGCTGTGCTGTTTGTGTTTGCTTGAGTGCATTCGCGCGCTCTCGCTTTCTCCACTTTACAATTTTTTTGTTATTATTTATCTATACCTGACAGTTTATCTTATTTTTTATTCGTTTATTTAAATGAAGTCGACCAGTTGCCTGCCCTTCCTTCCATTATCCGTCACCGAGACAAACTGAACAAAGTTCTGAGGTCGACCTTGTAAAGATAAGGATTGAGGTCTGTCTGCTGTTTACCTTTGCTCCTGCGCGCACTGCCCTTCTCTCCACATTTATGTGTTTGTTTGTTTGTCTATCTAATCTTTTGGGTTTTTATTTCTAATGAGGTCGACCAGTTGTCTATTTATTATTTTTTTTACTACGCATCAAGCTGCGCTGCTTGTCTTTGCTCCTGTGTGCTCGCGCACTCTCGCCTTTTCCACTTATTTTTATTTTTGATTTATTTTTGATTTATTTTTCAATTTAAAAAAAAATACGCATCGTGCTGTGCTGTTTGTGTTTGCTTGAGTGCATTCGCGCGCTCTCGCTTTCTCTACTTTACAATTTTTTTGTTATTATTTATCTATACCTGACAGTTTATCTTATTTTTTATTTCTTTATTTAAATGAAGTCGACCAGTTGCCTGCCCTTCCTTCCATTATCTGTCACCGAGACAAACTGAACAAAGTTCTGAGGTCGACCTTGTAAAGATAAGGATTCAGGTCTGTCTGCTGTTTACCTTTGCTCCTGCGCGCACTGCCCTTCTCTCCACATTTATGTGTTTGTTTGTTTGTCTATCTAATCTTTTGGGTTTTTATTTCTAATGAGGTCGACCAGTTGTCTATTTATTATTTTTTTTACTACGCATCAAGCTGTGCTGCTTGTCTTTGCTCCTGTGTGCTCGCGCACTCTCGCCTTTTCCACTTATTTTTATTTTTGATTTATTTTGTCAATTTTTAAAAAAAATACGCATCGTGCTGTGCTGTTTGTGTTTGCTTGAGTGCATTCGCGCGCTCTCGCTTTCTCCACGTTACAATTTTTTGTTATTATTTATCTATTCCTGAGAGTTTATCTTATTTTTTATTTGTTTATTTAAATGAAGTCGACCAGTTGCCTGCCCTTCCTTCCATTATCCGTCACCGAGACAAACTGAACAAAGTTCTGAGGTCGACCTTGTAAAGATAAGGATTGAGGGTCTGTCTGCTGTTTACCTTTGCTCCTGCGCGCACTGCCCATCTCCACATTTATGTGTTTGTTTGTTTGTCTATCTAATCTTTTGGGTTTTTATTTCTAATGAGGTCGACCAGT
>NW_025957889.1:0-37910 GCF_023159225.1 Perognathus longimembris pacificus | reverse complement strand
AGACCTGAATCCTTATCTTTACAAGGTCGACCTCAGAACTTTGTTCAGTTTGTCTCGGTGACGGATAATGGAAGGAAGGGCAGGCAACTGGTCGACTTCATTTAAATAAACAAATAAAAAATAAGATAAACTCTCAGGAATAGATAAATAATAACAAAAAAATTGTAAAGTGGAGAAAGCGAGAGCGCGCGAATGCACTCAAGCAAACACAAACAGCACAGCACGATGCGTATTTTTTTTAAATTGACAAAATAAATCAAAAATAAATCAAAAATAAAAATAAGTGGAAAAGGCGAGAGTGCGCGAGCACACAGGAGCAAAGACAAGCAGCGCAGCTTGATGCGTAGTAAAAAAAATAATAAATAGACAACTGGTCGACCTCATTAGGAAATAAAAACCCAAAAGATTAGATAGACAAACAAACAAACACATAAATGTGGAGAGAAGGGCAGTGCGCGCAGGAGCAAAGGTAAACAGCAGACAGACCTGAATCCTTATCTTTACAAGGTCGACCTCAGAACTTGTTCAGTTTGTCTCGGTGACGGATAATGGAAGGAAGGGCAGGCAACTGGTCGACTTCATTTAAATAAACAAATAAAAAATAAGATAAACTCTCAGGAATAGATAAATAATAACAAAAAAATTGTAAAGTGGAGAAAGCGAGAGCGCGCGAATGCACTCAAGCAAACACAAACAGCACAGCACGATGCGTATTTTTTTTAAATTGACAAAATAAATCAAAAATAAATCAAAAATAAAAATAAGTGGAAAAGGCGAGAGTGCGCGAGCACACAGGAGCAAAGACAAGCAGCGCAGCTTGATGCGTAGTAAAAAAAATAATAAATAGACAACTGGTCGACCTCATTAGAAATAAAAACCCAAAAGATTAGATAGACAAACAAACAAACACATAAATGTGGAGAGAAGGGCAGTGTGCGCAGGAGCAAAGGTAAACAGCAGACAGACCTGAATCCTTATCTTTACAAGGTCGACCTCAGAACTTTGTTCAGTTTGTCTCGGTGACGGATAATGGAAGGAAGGGCAGGCAACTGGTCGACTTCATTTAAATAAACAAATAAAAAATAAGATAAACTCTCAGGAATAGATAAATAATAAAAAAAAATTGGAAAGAGGAGAAAGCGAGTGCGCGCGAATGCACTCAAGCAAACACATACAGCACAGCACGATGCGTATTTTTTTTTAAATTGACAAAATAAATCAAAAATAAATCAAAAATAAAAATAAGTGGAAAAGGCGAGAGTGCGCGAGCACACAGGAGCAAAGACAAGCAGCGCAGCTTGATGCGTAGTAAAAGAAAATAATAAATAGACAATTGGTCGACCTCATTAGAAATAAAAACCCAAAAGATTAGATAGACAAACAAACAAACACATAAATGTGGAGAGAAGGGCAGTGCGCGCAGGAGCAAAGGTAAACAGCAGACAGACCTGAATCCTTATCTTTACAAGGTCGACCTCAGAACTTTGTTCAGTTTGTCTCGGTGACGGATAATGGAAGGAAGGTAGGAAACTGGTCGACTTCATTTAAATAAACAAATAAAAAATAAGATAAACTCTCAGGAATAGATAAATAATAACAAAAAAATTGTAAAGTGGAGAAAGCGAGAGCGCGCGAATGCACTCAAGCAAACACAAACAGCACAGCACGATGCGTATTTTTTTTAAATTGACAAAATAAATCAAAAATAAATCAAAAATAAAAATAAGTGGAAAAGGCGAGAGTGCGCGAGCACACAGGAGCAAAGACAAGCAGCGCAGCTTGATGCGTAGTAAAAAAAATAATAAATAGACAACTGGTCGACCTCATTAGAAATAAAAACCCAAAAGATTAGATAGACAAACAAACAAACACATAAATGTGGAGAGAAGGGCAGTGCGCGCAGGAGCAAAGGTAAACAGCAGACAGACCTGAATCCTTATCTTTACAAGGTCGACCTCAGAACTTTGTTCAGTTTGTCTCGGTGACGGATAATGGAAGGAAGGGCAGGCAACTGGTCGACTTCATTTAAATAAACAAATAAAAAATAAGATAAACTCTCAGGAATAGATAAATAATAAAAAAAAATTGTAAAGTGGAGAAAGCGAGAGCGCGCGAATGCACTCAAGCAAACACAAACAGCACAGCACGATGCGTATTTTTTTTTAAAATTGACAAAATAAATCAAAAATAAATCAAAAATAAAAATAAGTGGAAAAGGCGAGAGTGCGCGAGCACACAGGAGCAAAGACAAGCAGCGCAGCTTGATGCGTAGTAAAAAAAATAATAAATAGACAACTGGTCGACCTCATTAGAAATAAAAACCCAAAAGATTAGATAGACAAACAAACAAACACATAAATGTGGAGAGAAGGGCAGTGTGCGCAGGAGCAAAGGTAAACAGCAGACAGACCTGAATCCTTATCTTTACAAGGTCGACCTCAGAACTTTGTTCAGTTTGTCTCGGTGACGGATAATGGAAGGAAGCAGGCAACTGGTCGACTTCATTTAAATAAACAAATAAAAAATAAGATAAACTCTCAGGAATAGATAAATAATAACAAAAAAATTGTAAAGTGGAGAAAGCGAGAGCGCGCGAATGCACTCAAGCAAACACAAACAGCACAGCACGATGCGTATTTTTTTTTAAAATTGACAAAATAAATCAAAAATAAATCAAAAATAAAAATAAGTGGAAAAGGCGAGAGTGCGCGAGCACACAGGAGCAAAGACAAGCAGCGCAGCTTGATGCGTAGTAAAAAAAATAATAAATAGACAACTGGTCGACCTCATTAGAAATAAAAACCCAAAAGATTAGATAGACAAACAAACAAACACATAAATGTGGAGAGAAGGGCAGTGCGCGCAGGAGCAAAGGTAAACAGCAGACAGACCTGAATCCTTATCTTTACAAGGTCGACCTCAGAACTTTGTTCAGTTTGTCTCGGTGACGGATAATGGAAGGAAGGGCAGGCAACTGGTCGACTTCATTTAAATAAACAAATAAAAAATAAGATAAACTCTCAGGAATAGATAAATAATAACAAAAAAATTGTAAAGTGGAGAAAGCGAGAGCGCGCGAATGCACTCAAGCAAACACAAACAGCACAGCACGATGCGTATTTTTTTTAAATTGACAAAATAAATCAAAAATAAATCAAAAATAAAAATAAGTGGAAAAGGCGAGAGTGCGCGAGCACACAGGAGCAAAGACAAGCAGCGCAGCTTGATGCGTAGTAAAAAAAATAATAAATAGACAACTGGTCGACCTCATTAGAAATAAAAACCCAAAAGATTAGATAGACAAACAAACAAACACATAAATGTGGAGAGAAGGGCAGTGCGCGCAGGAGCAAAGGTAAACAGCAGACAGACCTGAATCCTTATCTTTACAAGGTCGACCTCAGAACTTTGTTCAGTTTGTCTCGGTGACGGATAATGGAAGGAAGGGCAGGCAACTGGTCGACTTCATTTAAATAAACAAATAAAAAATAAGATAAACTCTCAGGAATAGATAAATAATAACAAAAAATTGTAAAGTGGAGAAAGCGAGAGCGCGCGAATGCACTCAAGCAAACACAAACAGCACAGCACGATGCGTATTTTTTTTTAATTGACAAAATAAATCAAAAATAAATCAAAAATAAAAATAAGTGGAAAAGGCGAGAGTGCGCGAGCACACAGGAGCAAAGACAAGCAGCGCAGCTTGATGCGTAGTAAAAAAAATAATAAATAGACAACTGGTCGACCTCATTAGAAATAAAAACCCAAAAGATTAGATAGACAAACAAACAAACACATAAATGTGGAGAGAAGGGCAGTGTGCGCAGGAGCAAAGGTAAACAGCAGACAGACCTGAATCCTTATCTTTACAAGGTCGACCTCAGAACTTTGTTCAGTTTGTCTCGGTGACGGATAATGGAAGGAAGGGCAGGCAACTGGTCGACTTCATTTAAATAAACAAATAAAAAATAAGATAAACTCTCAGGAATAGATAAATAATAACAAAAAAATTGTAAAGTGGAGAAAGCGAGAGCGCGCGAATGCACTCAAGCAAACACAAACAGCACAGCACGATGCGTATTTTTTTTAAAATTGACAAAATAAATCAAAAATAAATCAAAAATAAAAATAAGTGGAAAAGGCGAGAGTGCGCGAGCACACAGGAGCAAAGACAAGCAGCGCAGCTTGATGCGTAGTAAAAAAAATAATAAATAGACAACTGGTCGACCTCATTAGAAATAAAAACCCAAAAGATTAGATAGACAAACAAACAAACACATAAATGTGGAGAGAAGGGCAGTGCGCGCAGGAGCAAAGGTAAACAGCAGACAGACCTGAATCCTTATCTTTACAAGGTCGACCTCAGAACTTTGTTCAGTTTGTCTCGGTGACGGATAATGGAAGGAAGGGCAGGCAACTGGTCGACTTCATTTAAATAAACAAATAAAAATAAGATAAACTCTCAGGAATAGATAAATAATAACAAAAAAATTGTAAAGTGGAGAAAGCGAGAGAGCGCGCGAATGCACTCAAGCAAACACAAACAGCACAGCACGATGCGTATTTTTTTTTAAAATTGACAAAATAAATCAAAAATAAATCAAAAATAAAAATAAGTGGAAAAGGCGAGAGTGCGCGAGCACACAGGAGCAAAGACAAGCAGCGCAGCTTGATGCTTACTAAAAAAAATAATAAATAGACAACTGGTCGACCTCATTAGAAATAAAAACCCAAAAGATTAGATAGACAAACAAACAAACACATAAATGTGGAGAGAAGGGCAGTGCGCGCAGGAGCAAAGGTAAACAGCAGACAGACCTGAATCCTTATCTTTACAAGGTCGACCTCAGAACTTTGTTCAGTTTGTCTCGGTGAGGGATAATGGAAGGAATCGCAGGCAACTGGTCGACTTCATTTAAATAAACAAATAAAAAATAAGATAAACTCTCAGGAATAGATAAATAATAACAAAAAAATTGTAAAGTGGAGAAAGCGAGAGCGCGCGAATGCACTCAAGCAAACACAAACAGCACAGCACGATGCGTATTTTTTTTGAAATTGACAAAATAAATCAAAAGTAAATCAAAAATAAAAATAAGTGGAAAAGGCGAGAGTGCGCGAGCACACAGGAGCAAAGACAAGCAGCGCAGCTTGATGCGTAGTAAAAAAAATAATAAATAGACAACTGGTCGACCTCATTAGAAATAAAAACACAAAAGATTAGATAGACAAACAAACAAACAATAAATGTGGAGAGAAGGGCAGTGTGCGCAGGAGGAAAGGTAAACAGCAGACAGACCTGAATCCTTATCTTTACAAGGTCGACCTCAGAACTTTGTTCAGTTTGTCTCGGTGACGGATAATGGAAGGAAGGGCAGGCAACTGGTCGACTTCATTTAAATAAACAAATAAAAAATAAGATAAACTCTCAGGAATAGATAAATAATAACAAAAAATTGTAAAGTGGAGAAAGCGAGAGCGCGCGAATGCACTCAAGCAAACAAACAGCACAGCACGATGCGTATTTTTTTTAAATTGACAAAATAAATCAAAAATAAATCAAAAATAAAAATAAGTGGAAAAGGCGAGAGTGCGCGAGCACACAGGAGCAAAGACAAGCAGCGCAGCTTGATGCGTAGTAAAAAAATAATAAATAGACAACTGGTCGACCTCATTAGAAATAAAAACCCAAAAGATTAGATAGACAAACAAACAAACACATAAATGTGGAGAGAAGGGCAGTGCGCGCAGGAGCAAAGGTAAACAGCAGACAGACCTGAATCCTTATCTTTACAAGGTCGACCTCAGAACTTTGTTCAGTTTGTCTCGGTGACGGATAATGGAAGGAAGGCAGGCAACTGGTCGACTTCATTTAAATAAACAAATAAAAAATAAGATAAACTCTCAGGAATAGATAAATAATAACAAAAAAATTGTAAAGTGGAGAAAGCGAGAGCGCGCGAATGCACTCAAGCAAACACAAACAGCACAGCACGATGCGTATTTTTTTTTTAAATTGACAAAATAAATCAAAAATAAATCAAAAATAAAAATAAGTGGAAAAGGCGAGAGTGCGCGAGCACACAGGAGCAAAGACAAGCAGCGCAGCTTGATGCGTAGTAAAAAAAATAATAAATAGACAACTGGTCGACCTCATTAGAAATAAAAACCCAAAAGATTAGATAGACAAACAAACAAACACATAAATGTGGAGAGAAGGGCAGTGCGCGCAGGAGCAAAGGTAAACAGCAGACAGACCTGAATCCTTATCTTTACAAGGTCGACCTCAGAACTTTGTTCAGTTTGTCTCGGTGACGGATAATGGAAGGAAGGGCAGGCAACTGGTCGACTTCATTTAAATAAACAAATAAAAAATAAGATAAACTCTCAGGAATAGATAAATAATAACAAAAAATTGTAAAGTGGAGAAAGCGAGAGCGCGCGAATGCACTCAAGCAAACACAAACAGCACAGCACGATGCGTATTTTTTTTAAAATTGACAAAATAAATCAAAAATAAATCAAAAATAAAAATAAGTGGAAAAGGCGAGAGTGCGCGAGCACACAGGAGCAAAGACAAGCAGCGCAGCTTGATGCGTAGTAAAAAAAATAATAAATAGACAACTGGTCGACCTCATTAGAAATAAAAACCCAAAAGATTAGATAGACAAACAAACAAACACATAAATGTGGAGAGAAGGGCAGTGCGCGCAGGAGCAAAGGTAAACAGCAGACAGACCTGAATCCTTATCTTTACAAGGTCGACCTCAGAACTTTGTTCAGTTTGTCTCGGTGACGGATAATGGAAGGAAGGGCAGGCAACTGGTCGACTTCATTTAAATAAACAAATAAAAAATAAGATAAACTCTCAGGAATAGATAAATAATAACAAAAAAATTGTAAAGTGGAGAAAGCGAGAGCGCGCGAATGCACTCAAGCAAACACAAACAGCACAGCACGATGCGTATTTTTTTTTAAATTGACAAAATAAATCAAAAATAAATCAAAAATAAAAATAAGTGGAAAAGGCGAGAGTGCGCGAGCACACAGGAGCAAAGACAAGCAGCGCAGCTTGATGCGTAGTAAAAAAAATAATAAATAGACAACTGGTCGACCTCATTAGAAATAAAAACCCAAAAGATTAGATAGACAAACAAACAAACACATAAATGTGGAGAGAAGGGCAGTGCGCGCAGGAGCAAAGGTAAACAGCAGACAGACCTGAATCCTTATCTTTACAAGGTCGACCTCAGAACTTTGTTCAGTTTGTCTCGGTGACGGATAATGGAAGGAAGGCAGGCAACTGGTCGACTTCATTTAAATAAACAAATAAAAAATAAGATAAACTCTCAGGAATAGATAAATAATAACAAAAAAATTGTAAAGTGGAGAAAGCGAGAGCGCGCGAATGCACTCAAGCAAACACAAACAGCACAGCACGATGCGTATTTTTTTTAATTGACAAAATAAATCAAAAATAAATCAAAAATAAAAATAAGTGGAAAAGGCGAGAGTGCGCGAGCACACAGGAGCAAAGACAAGCAGCGCAGCTTGATGCGTAGTAAAAAAAATAATAAATAGACAACTGGTCGACCTCATTAGAAATAAAAACCCAAAAGATTAGATAGACAAACAAACAAACACATAAATGTGGAGAGAAGGGCAGTGTGCGCAGGAGCAAAGGTAAACAGCAGACAGACCTGAATCCTTATCTTTACAAGGTCGACCTCAGAACTTTGTTCAGTTTGTCTCGGTGACGGATAATGGAAGGAAGGGCAGGCAACTGGTCGACTTCATTTAAATAAACAAATAAAAAATAAGATAAACTCTCAGGAATAGATAAATAATAACAAAAAAATTGTAAAGTGGAGAAAGCGAGAGCGCGCGAATGCACTCAAGCAAACACAAACAGCACAGCACGATGCGTATTTTTTTTAAATTGACAAAATAAATCAAAAATAAATCAAAAATAAAAATAAGTGGAAAAGGCGAGAGTGCGCGAGCACACAGGAGCAAAGACAAGCAGCGCAGCTTGATGCGTAGTAAAAAAAATAATAAATAGACAACTGGTCGACCTCATTAGAAATAAAAACCCAAAAGATTAGATAGACAAACAAACAAACACATAAATGTGGAGAGAAGGGCAGTGCGCGCAGGAGCAAAGGTAAACAGCAGACAGACCTGAATCCTTATCTTTACAAGGTCGACCTCAGAACTTTGTTCAGTTTGTCTCGGTGACGGATAATGGAAGGAAGGGCAGGCAACTGGTCGACTTCATTTAAATAAACAAATAAAAAATAAGATAAACTCTCAGGAATAGATAAATAATAACAAAAAAATTGTAAAGTGGAGAAAGCGAGAGCGCGCGAATGCACTCAAGCAAACACAAACAGCACAGCACGATGCGTATTTTTTTTTGAAATTGACAAAATAAATCAAAAGTAAATCAAAAATAAAAATAAGTGGAAAAGGCGAGAGTGCGCGAGCACACAGGAGCAAAGACAAGCAGCGCAGCTTGATGCGTAGTAAAAAAAATAATAAATAGACAACTGGTCGACCTCATTAGAAATAAAAACCCAAAAGATTAGATAGACAAACAAACAAACAATAAATGTGGAGAGAAGGGCAGTGTGCGCAGGAGCAAAGGTAAACAGCAGACAGACCTGAATCCTTATCTTTACAAGGTCGACCTCAGAACTTTGTTCAGTTTGTCTCGGTGACGGATAATGGAAGGAAGGGCAGGCAACTGGTCGACTTCATTTAAATAAACAAATAAAAAATAAGATAAACTCTCAGGAATAGATAAATAATAACAAAAAAATTGAAAGAGGAGAAAGCGAGAGCGCGCGAATGCACTCAAGCAAACACAAACAGCACAGCACGATGCGTATTTTTTTTTAAATTGACAAAATAAATCAAAAATAAATCAAAAATAAAAATAAGTGGAAAAGGCGAGAGTGCGCGAGCACACAGGAGCAAAGACAAGCAGCGCAGCTTGATGCGTAGTAAAAAAATAATAAATAGACAACTGGTCGACCTCATTAGAAATAAAAACCCAAAAGATTAGATAGACAAACAAACAAACACATAAATGTGGAGAGAAGGGCAGTGCGCGCAGGAGCAAAGGTAAACAGCAGACAGACCTGAATCCTTATCTTTACAAGGTCGACCTCAGAACTTTGTTCAGTTTGTCTCGGTGACGGATAATGGAAGGAAGGGCAGGCAACTGGTCGACTTCATTTAAATAAACAAATAAAAAATAAGATAAACTCTCAGGAATAGATAAATAATAACAAAAAATTGTAAAGTGGAGAAAGCGAGAGCGCGCGAATGCACTCAAGCAAACACAAACAGCACAGCACGATGCGTATTTTTTTTAATTGACAAAATAAATCAAAAATAAATCAAAAATAAAAATAAGTGGAAAAGGCGAGAGTGCGCGAGCACACAGGAGCAAAGACAAGCAGCGCAGCTTGATGCGTAGTAAAAAAAATAATAAATAGACAACTGGTCGACCTCATTAGAAATAAAAACCCAAAAGATTAGATAGACAAACAAACAAACACATAAATGTGGAGAGAAGGGCAGTGTGCGCAGGAGCAAAGGTAAACAGCAGACAGACCTGAATCCTTATCTTTACAAGGTCGACCTCAGAACTTTGTTCAGTTTGTCTCGGTGACGGATAATGGAAGGAAGGGCAGGCAACTGGTCGACTTCATTTAAATAAACAAATAAAAAATAAGATAAACTCTCAGGAATAGATAAATAATAAAAAAAATTGAAAGAGGAGAAAGCGAGTGCGCGCGAATGCACTCAAGCAAACACATACAGCACAGCACGATGCGTATTTTTTTTAAAATTGACAAAATAAATCAAAAATAAATCAAAAATAAAAATAAGTGGGAAAGGCGAGAGTGCGCGAGCACACAGGAGCAAAGACAAGCAGCGCAGCTTGATGCGTAGTAAAGAAAATAATAAATAGACAATTGGTCGACCTCATTAGAAATAAAAACCCAAAAGATTAGATAGACAAACAAACAAACACATAAATGTGGAGAGAAGGGCAATGCGCGCAGGAGCAAAGGTAAACAGCAGACAGACCTGAATCCTTATCTTTACAAGGTCGACCTCAGAACTTTGTTCAGTTTGTCTCGGTGACGGATAATGGAAGGAAGGTAGGAAACTGGTCGACTTCATTTAAATAAACAAATAAAAAATAAGATAAACTCTCAGGAATAGATAAATAATAACAAAAAAATTGTAAAGGGGAGAAAGCGAGAGCGCGCGAATGCACTCAAGCAAACACAAACAGCACAGCACGATGCGTATTTTTTTTTAAAATTGACAAAATAAATCAAAAATAAATCAAAAATAAAAATAAGTGGAAAAGGCGAGAGTGCGCGAGCACACAGGAGCAAAGACAAGCAGCGCAGCTTGATGCGTAGTAAAAAAAATAATAAATAGACAACTGGTCGACCTCATTAGAAATAAAAACCCAAAAGATTAGATAGACAAACAAACAAACACATAAATGTGGAGAGAAGGGCAGTGCGCGCAGGAGCAAAGGTAAACAGCAGACAGACCTGAATCCTTATCTTTACAAGGTCGACCTCAGAACTTTGTTCAGTTTGTCTCGGTGACGGATAATGGAAGGAAGGGCAGGCAACTGGTCGACTTCATTTAAATAAACAAATAAAAAATAAGATAAACTCTCAGGAATAGATAAATAATAACAAAAACATTGTAAAGTGGAGAAAGCGAGAGCGCGCGAATGCACTCAAGCAAACACAAACAGCACAGCACGATGCGTATTTTTTTTAAATTGACAAAATAAATCAAAAATAAATCAAAAATAAAAATAAGTGGAAAAGGAGAGAGTGCGCGAGCACACAGGAGCAAAGACAAGCAGCGCAGCTTGATGCGTAGTAAAAAAAATAATAAATAGACAACTGGTCGACCTCATTAGAAATAAAAACCCAAAAGATTAGATAGACAAACAAACAAACACATAAATGTGGAGAGAAGGGCAGTGCGCGCAGGAGCAAAGATAAACAGCAGACAGACCTGAATCCTTATCTTTACAAGGTCGACCTCATTACTTTGTTCATTTTGTCTCGGTGACGGATAATGGAAGGAAGGGCAGGCAACTGGTCGACTTCATTTAAATAAACAAATAAAAATAAGATAAACTCTCAGGAATAGATAAATAATAACAAAAAAATTGTAAAGTGGAGAAAGCGAGAGCGCGCGAATGCACTCAAGCAAACACAAACAGCACAGCACGATGCGTATTTTTTTTGAAATTGACAAAATAAATCAAAAGTAAATCAAAAATAAAAATAAGTGGAAAAGGCGAGAGTGCGCGAGCACACAGGAGCAAAGACAAGCAGCGCAGCTTGATGCGTAGTAAAAAAAATAATAAATAGACAACTGGTCGACCTCATTAGAAATAAAAACCCAAAAGATTAGATAGACAAACAAACAAACAATAAATGTGGAGAGAAGGGCAGTGTGCGCAGGAGCAAAGGTAAACAGCAGACAGACCTGAATCCTTATCTTTACAAGGTCGACCTCAGAACTTTGTTCAGTTTGTCTCGGTGACGGATAATGGAAGGAAGGGCAGGCAACTGGTCGACTTCATTTAAATAAACAAATAAAAAATAAGATAAACTCTCAGGAATAGATAAATAATAAAAAAAAATTGGAAAGAGGAGAAAGCGAGTGCGCGCGAATGCACTCAAGCAAACACATACAGCACAGCACGATGCGTATTTTTTTTAAATTGACAAAATAAATCAAAAATAAATCAAAAATAAAAATAAGTGGAAAAGGCGAGAGTGCGCGAGCACACAGGAGCAAAGACAAGCAGCGCAGCTTGATGCGTAGTAAAGAAAATAATAAATAGACAATTGGTCGACCTCATTAGAAATAAAAACCCAAAAGATTAGATAGACAAACAAACAAACACATAAATGTGGAGAGAAGGGCAATGCGCGCAGGAGCAAAGGTAAACAGCAGACAGACCTGAATCCTTATCTTTACAAGGTCGACCTCAGAACTTTGTTCAGTTTGTCTCGGTGACGGATAATGGAAGGAAGGTAGGAAACTGGTCGACTTCATTTAAATAAACAAATAAAAAATAAGATAAACTCTCAGGAATAGATAAATAATAACAAAAACATTGTAAAGTGGAGAAAGCGAGAGCGCGCGAATGCACTCAAGCAAACACAAACAGCACAACACGATGCGTATTTTTTTTAATTGACAAAATAAATCAAAAATAAATCAAAAATAAAAATAAGTGGAAAAGGCGAGAGTGCGCGAGCACACAGGAGCAAAGACAAGCAGCGCAGCTTGATGCGTAGTAAAAAAAATAATAAATAGACAACTGGTCGACCTCATTAGAAATAAAAACCCAAAAGATTAGATAGACAAACAAACAAACACATAAATGTGGAGAGAAGGGCAGTGCGCGCAGGAGCAAAGGTAAACAGCAGACAGACCTGAATCCTTATCTTTACAAGGTCGACCTCAGAACTTTGTTCAGTTTGTCTCGGTGACGGATAATGGAAGGAAGGGCAGGCAACTGGTCGACTTCATTTAAATAAACAAATAAAAAATAAGATAAACTCTCAGGAATAGATAAATAATAACAAAAAAATTGTAAAGTGGAGAAAGCGAGAGCGCGCGAATGCACTCAAGCAAACACAAACAGCACAGCACGATGCGTATTTTTTTTAAATTGACAAAATAAATCAAAAATAAATCAAAAATAAAAATAAGTGGAAAAGGCGAGAGTGCGCGAGCACACAGGAGCAAAGACAAGCAGCGCAGCTTGATGCGTAGTAAAAAAAATAATAAATAGACAACTGGTCGACCTCATTAGAAATAAAAACCCAAAAGATTAGATAGACAAACAAACAAACACATAAATGTGGAGAGAAGGGCAGTGCGCGCAGGAGCAAAGGTAAACAGCAGACAGACCTGAATCCTTATCTTTACAAGGTCGACCTCAGAACTTTGTTCAGTTTGTCTCGGTGACGGATAATGGAAGGAAGGGCAGGCAACTGGTCGACTTCATTTAAATAAACAAATAAAAAATAAGATAAACTCTCAGGAATAGATAAATAATAACAAAAAAATTGTAAAGTGGAGAAAGCGAGAGCGCGCGAATGCACTCAAGCAAACACAAACAGCACAGCACGATGCGTATTTTTTTTTTAAATTGACAAAATAAATCAAAAATAAATCAAAAATAAAAATAAGTGGAAAAGGCGAGAGTGCGCGAGCACACAGGAGCAAAGACAAGCAGCGCAGCTTGATGCGTAGTAAAAAAAATAATAAATAGACAACTGGTCGACCTCATTAGAAATAAAAACCCAAAAGATTAGATAGACAAACAAACAAACACATAAATGTGGAGAGAAGGGCAGTGCGCGCAGGAGCAAAGGTAAACAGCAGACAGACCTGAATCCTTATCTTTACAAGGTCGACCTCAGAACTTTGTTCAGTTTGTCTCGGTGACGGATAATGGAAGGAAGGGCAGGCAACTGGTCGACTTCATTTAAATAAACAAATAAAAAATAAGATAAACTCTCAGGAATAGATAAATAATAACAAAAACATTGTAAAGTGGAGAAAGCGAGAGCGCGCGAATGCACTCAAGCAAACACAAACAGCACAGCACGATGCGTATTTTTTTTAAATTGACAAAATAAATCAAAAATAAATCAAAAATAAAAATAAGTGGAAAAGGCGAGAGTGCGCGAGCACACAGGAGCAAAGACAAGCAGCGCAGCTTGATGCGTAGTAAAAAAAATAATAAATAGACAACTGGTCGACCTCATTAGAAATAAAAACCCAAAAGATTAGATAGACAAACAAACAAACACATAAATGTGGAGAGAAGGGCAGTGCGCGCAGGAGCAAAGGTAAACAGCAGACAGACCTGAATCCTTATCTTTACAAGGTCGACCTCAGAACTTTGTTCAGTTTGTCTCGGTGACGGATAATGGAAGGAAGGGCAGGCAACTGGTCGACTTCATTTAAATAAACAAATAAAAAATAAGATAAACTCTCAGGAATAGATAAATAATAACAAAAAAATTGTAAAGTGGAGAAAGCGAGAGCGCGCGAATGCACTCAAGCAAAC
Source organism: Perognathus longimembris pacificus (assembly GCF_023159225.1). Lineage (NCBI taxonomy): Eukaryota > Metazoa > Chordata > Mammalia > Rodentia > Heteromyidae > Perognathus > Perognathus longimembris. Next base: position 23,758 of record NW_025957889.1, on the reverse strand, counting down.
ACAAACAGCACAGCACGATGCGTATTTTTTTTAAATTGACAAAATAAATCAAAAATAAATCAAAAATAAAAATAAGTGGAAAAGGCGAGAGTGCGCGAGCACACAGGAGCAAAGACAAGCAGCGCAGCTTGATGCGTAGTAAAAAAAATAATAAATAGACAACTGGTCGACCTCATTAGAAATAAAAACCCAAAAGATTAGATAGACAAACAAACAAACACATAAATGTGGAGAGAAGGGCAGTGCGCGCAGGAGCAAAGGTAAACAGCAGACAGACCTGAATCCTTATCTTTACAAGGTCGACCTCAGAACTTTGTTCAGTTTGTCTCGGTGACGGATAATGGAAGGAAGGGCAGGCAACTGGTCGACTTCATTTAAATAAACAAATAAAAAATAAGATAAACTCTCAGGAATAGATAAATAATAACAAAAAAATTGTAAAGTGGAGAAAGCGAGAGCGCGCGAATGCACTCAAGCAAACACAAACAGCACAGCACGATGCGTATTTTTTTTTAAAATTGACATAAATCAAAAATAAATCAAAAATAAAAATAAGTGGAAAAGGCGAGAGTGCGCGAGCACACAGGAGCAAAGACAAGCAGCGCAGCTTGATGCGTAGTAAAAAAAATAATAAATAGACAACTGGTCGACCTCATTAGAAATAAAAACCCAAAAGATTAGATAGACAAACAAACAAACACATAAATGTGGAGAGAAGGGCAGTGCGCGCAGGAGCAAAGGTAAACAGCAGACAGACCTGAATCCTTATCTTTACAAGGTCGACCTCAGAACTTTGTTCAGTTTGTCTCGGTGACGGATAATGGAAGGAAGGGCAGGCAACTGGTCGACTTCATTTAAATAAACAAATAAAAAATAAGATAAACTCTCAGGAATAGATAAATAATAACAAAAAAATTGTAAAGTGGAGAAAGCGAGAGCGCGCGAATGCACTCAAGCAAACACAAACAGCACAGCACGATGCGTATTTTTTTTTAAATTGACAAAATAAATCAAAAATAAATCAAAAATAAAAATAAGTGGAAAAGGCGAGAGTGCGCGAGCACACAGGAGCAAAGACAAGCAGCGCAGCTTGATGCGTAGTAAAAAAAATAATAAATAGACAACTGGTCGACCTCATTAGAAATAAAAACCCAAAAGATTAGATAGACAAACAAACAAACACATAAATGTGGAGAGAAGGGCAGTGCGCGCAGGAGCAAAGGTAAACAGCAGACAGACCTGAATCCTTATCTTTACAAGGTCGACCTCAGAACTTTGTTCAGTTTGTCTCGGTGACGGATAATGGAAGGAAGGGCAGGCAACTGGTCGACTTCATTTAAATAAACAAATAAAAAATAAGATAAACTCTCAGGAATAGATAAATAATAACAAAAAAATTGTAAAGTGGAGAAAGCGAGAGCGCGCGAATGCACTCAAGCAAACACAAACAGCACAGCACGATGCGTATTTTTTTTTAAATTGACAAAATAAATCAAAAATAAATCAAAAATAAAAATAAGTGGAAAAGGCGAGAGTGCGCGAGCACACAGGAGCAAAGACAAGCAGCGCAGCTTGATGCGTAGTAAAAAAAATAATAAATAGACAACTGGTCGACCTCATTAGAAATAAAAACCCAAAAGATTAGATAGACAAACAAACAAACAATAAATGTGGAGAGAAGGGCAGTGCGCGCAGGAGCAAAGGTAAACAGCAGACAGACCTGAATCCTTATCTTTACAAGGTCGACCTCAGAACTTTGTTCAGTTTGTCTCGGTGACGGATAATGGAAGGAAGGGCAGGCAACTGGTCGACTTCATTTAAATAAACAAATAAAAAATAAGATAAACTCTCAGGAATAGATAAATAATAACAAAAAAATTGTAAAATGGAGAAAGCGAGAGCGCGCGAATGCACTCAAGCAAACACAAACAGCACAGCACGATGCGTATTTTTTTTAAATTGACAAAATAAATCAAAAATAAATCAAAAATAAAATAAGTGGAAAAGGCGAGAGTGCGCGAGCACACAGGAGCAAAGACAAGCAGCGCAGCTTGATGCGTAGTAAAAAAAATAATAAATAGACAACTGGTCGACCTCATTAGAAATAAAAACCCAAAAGATTAGATAGACAAACAAACAAACACATAAATGTGGAGAGAAGGGCAGTGCGCGCAGGAGCAAAGGTAAACAGCAGACAGACCTGAATCCTTATCTTTACAAGGTCGACCTCAGAACTTTGTTCAGTTTGTCTCGGTGACGGATAATGGAAGGAAGGGCAGGCAACTGGTCGACTTCATTTAAATAAACAAATAAAAAATAAGATAAACTCTCAGGAATAGATAAATAATAACAAAAAAATTGTAAAGTGGAGAAAGCGAGAGCGCGCGAATGCACTCAAGCAAACACAAACAGCACAGCACGATGCGTATTTTTTTTTAAATTGACAAAATAAATCAAAAATAAATCAAAAATAAAAATAAGTGGAAAAGGCGAGAGTGCGCGAGCACACAGGAGCAAAGACAAGCAGCGCAGCTTGATGCGTAGTAAAAAAAATAATAAATAGACAACTGGTCGACCTCATTAGAAATAAAAACCCAAAAGATTAGATAGACAAACAAACAAACACATAAATGTGGAGAGAAGGGCAGTGCGCGCAGGAGCAAAGGTAAACAGCAGACAGACCTGAATCCTTATCTTTACAAGGTCGACCTCAGAACTTTGTTCAGTTTGTCTCGGTGACGGATAATGGAAGGAAGGGCAGGCAACTGGTCGACTTCATTTAAATAAACAAATAAAAAATAAGATAAACTCTCAGGAATAGATAAATAATAACAAAAAAATTGTAAAGTGGAGAAAGCGAGAGCGCGCGAATGCACTCAAGCAAACACAAACAGCACAGCACGATGCGTATTTTTTTTTAAATTGACAAAATAAATCAAAAATAAATCAAAAATAAAAATAAGTGGAAAAGGCGAGAGTGCGCGAGCACACAGGAGCAAAGACAAGCAGCGCAGCTTGATGCGTAGTAAAAAAAATAATAAATAGACAACTGGTCGACCTCATTAGAAATAAAAACCCAAAAGATTAGATAGACAAACAAACAAACACATAAATGTGGAGAGAAGGGCAGTGCGCGCAGGAGCAAAGGTAAACAGCAGACAGACCTGAATCCTTATCTTTACAAGGTCGACCTCAGAACTTTGTTCAGTTTGTCTCGGTGACGGATAATGGAAGGAAGGGCAGGCAACTGGTCGACTTCATTTAAATAAACAAATAAAAAATAAGATAAACTCTCAGGAATAGATAAATAATAACAAAAAAATTGTAAAGTGGAGAAAGCGAGAGCGCGCGAATGCACTCAAGCAAACACAAACAGCACAGCACGATGCGTATTTTTTTTAAAATTGACAAAATAAATCAAAAATAAATCAAAAATAAAAATAAGTGGAAAAGGCGAGAGTGCGCGAGCACACAGGAGCAAAGACAAGCAGCGCAGCTTGATGCGTAGTAAAAAAAATAATAAATAGACAACTGGTCGACCTCATTAGAAATAAAAACCCAAAAGATTAGATAGACAAACAAACAAACACATAAATGTGGAGAGAAGGGCAGTGCGCGCAGGAGCAAAGGTAAACAGCAGACAGACCTGAATCCTTATCTTTACAAGGGTCGACCTCAGAACTTTGTTCAGTTTGTCTCGGTGACGGATAATGGAAGGAAGGGCAGGCAACTGGTCGACTTCATTTAAATAAACAAATAAAAAATAAGATAAACTCTCAGGAATAGATAAATAATAACAAAAAAATTGTAAAGTGGAGAAAGCGAGAGCGCGCGAATGCACTCAAGCAAACACAAACAGCACAGCACGATGCGTATTTTTTTTTAAATTGACAAAATAAATCAAAAATAAATCAAAAATAAAAATAAGTGGAAAAGGAGAGAGTGCGCGAGCACACAGGAGCAAAGACAAGCAGCGCAGCTTGATGCGTAGTAAATAAAATAATAAATAGACAACTGGTCGACCTCATTAGAAATAAAAACCCAAAAGATTAGATAGACAAACAAACAAACACATAAATGTGGAGAGAAGGGCAGTGCGCGCAGGAGCAAAGGTAAACAGCAGACAGACCTGAATCCTTATCTTTACAAGGTCGACCTCAGAACTTTGTTCAGTTTGTCTCGGTGACGGATAATGGAAGGAAGGGCAGGCAACTGGTCGACTTCATTTAAATAAACAAATAAAAAATAAGATAAACTCTCAGGAATAGATAAATAATAACAAAAAAATTGTAAAGTGGAGAAAGCGAGAGCGCGCGAATGCACTCAAGCAAACACAAACAGCACAGCACGATGCGTATTTTTTTTTAAATTGACAAAATAAATCAAAAATAAATCAAAAATAAAAATAAGTGGAAAAGGCGAGAGTGCGCGAGCACACAGGAGCAAAGACAAGCAGCGCAGCTTGATGCGTAGTAAAAAAAATAATAAATAGACAACTGGTCGACCTCATTAGAAATAAAAACCCAAAAGATTAGATAGACAAACAAACAAACACATAAATGTGGAGAGAAGGGCAGTGCGCGCAGGAGCAAAGGTAAACAGCAGACAGACCTGAATCCTTATCTTTACAAGGTCGACCTCAGAACTTTGTTCAGTTTGTCTCGGTGACGGATAATGGAAGGAAGGGCAGGCAACTGGTCGACTTCATTTAAATAAACAAATAAAAAATAAGATAAACTCTCAGGAATAGATAAATAATAACAAAAAAATTGTAAAGTGGAGAAAGCGAGAGCGCGCGAATGCACTCAAGCAAACACAAACAGCACAGCACGATGCGTATTTTTTTTAAAATTGACAAAATAAATCAAAAATAAATCAAAAATAAAAATAAGTGGAAAAGGCGAGAGTGCGCGAGCACACAGGAGCAAAGACAAGCAGCGCAGCTTGATGCGTAGTAAAAAAAATAATAAATAGACAACTGGTCGACCTCATTAGAAATAAAAACCCAAAAGATTAGATAGACAAACAAACAAACACATAAATGTGGAGAGAAGGGCAGTGCGCGCAGGAGCAAAGGTAAACAGCAGACAGACCTGAATCCTTATCTTTACAAGGTCGACCTCAGAACTTTGTTCAGTTTGTCTCGGTGACGGATAATGGAAGGAAGGGCAGGCAACTGGTCGACTTCATTTAAATAAACAAATAAAAAATAAGATAAACTCTCAGGAATAGATAAATAATAACAAAAAAATTGTAAAATGGAGAAAGCGAGAGCGCGCGAATGCACTCAAGCAAACACAAACAGCACAGCACGATGCGTATTTTTTTTTAAATTGACAAAATAAATCAAAAATAAATCAAAAATAAAAATAAGTGGAAAAGGCGAGAGTGCGCGAGCACACAGGAGCAAAGACAAGCAGCGCAGCTTGATGCGTAGTAAAAAAAATAATAAATAGACAACTGGTCGACCTCATTAGAAATAAAAACCCAAAAGATTAGATAGACAAACAAACAAACACATAAATGTGGAGAGAAGGGCAGTGCGCGCAGGAGCAAAGGTAAACAGCAGACAGACCTGAATCCTTATCTTTACAAGGTCGACCTCAGAACTTTGTTCAGTTTGTCTCGGTGACGGATAATGGAAGGAAGGGCAGGCAACTGGTCGACTTCATTTAAATAAACAAATAAAAAATAAGATAAACTCTCAGGAATAGATAAATAATAACAAAAAAATTGTAAAGTGGAGAAAGCGAGAGCGCGCGAATGCACTCAAGCAAACACAAACAGCACAGCACGATGCGTATTTTTTTTTTAAAATTGACAAAATAAATCAAAAATAAATCAAAAATAAAAATAAGTGGAAAAGGCGAGAGTGCGCGAGCACACAGGAGCAAAGACAAGCAGCGCAGCTTGATGCGTAGTAAAAAAAATAATAAATAGACAACTGGTCGACCTCATTAGAAATAAAAACCCAAAAGATTAGATAGACAAACAAACAAACACATAAATGTGGAGAGAAGGGCAGTGCGCGCAGGAGCAAAGGTAAACAGCAGACAGACCTGAATCCTTATCTTTACAAGGTCGACCTCAGAACTTTGTTCAGTTTGTCTCGGTGACGGATAATGGAAGGAAGGGCAGGCAACTGGTCGACTTCATTTAAATAAACAAATAAAAAATAAGATAAACTCTCAGGAATAGATAAATAATAACAAAAAAATTGTAAAGTGGAGAAAGCGAGAGCGCGCGAATGCACTCAAGCAAACACAAACAGCACAGCACGATGCGTATTTTTTTTAAATTGACAAAATAAATCAAAAATAAATCAAAAATAAAAATAAGTGGAAAAGGCGAGAGTGCGCGAGCACACAGGAGCAAAGACAAGCAGCGCAGCTTGATGCGTAGTAAAAAAAATAATAAATAGACAACTGGTCGACCTCATTAGAAATAAAAACCCAAAAGATTAGATAGACAAACAAACAAACACATAAATGTGGAGAGAAGGGCAGTGCGCGCAGGAGCAAAGGTAAACAGCAGACAGACCTGAATCCTTATCTTTACAAGGTCGACCTCAGAACTTTGTTCAGTTTGTCTCGGTGACGGATAATGGAAGAACGGCTGGCAACTGGTCGACTTCATTTAAATAAACAAATAAAAAATAAGATAAACTCTCAGGAATAGATAAATAATAACAAAAAAATTGTAAAGTGGAGAAAGCGAGAGTGCGCGAATGCACTCAAGCAAACACAAACAGCACAGCACGATGCGTATTTTTTTTAAATTGACAAAATAAATCAAAAATAAATCAAAAATAAAAATAAGTGGAAAAGGCGAGAGTGCGCGAGCAGACAGGAGCAAATACAAGCAGCGCAGCTTGATGCGTAGTAAAAAAAATAATAAATAGACAACTGGTCGACCTCATTAGAAATAAAAACCCAAAAGATTAGATAGACAAACAAACAAACACATAAATGTGGAGAGAAGGGCAGTGCGCGCAGGAGCAAAGGTAAACAGCAGACAGACCTGAATCCTTATCTTTACAAGGTCGACCTCAGAACTTTGTTCAGTTTGTCTCGGTGACGGATAATGGAAGGAAGGGCAGGCAACTGGTCGACTTCATTTAAATAAACAAATAAAAAATAAGATAAACTCTCAGGAATAGATAAATAATAACAAAAAAATGTAATGTGGAGAAAGCGAGAGCGCGCGAATGCACTCAAGCAAACACAAACAGCACAGCACGATGCGTATTTTTTTTTAAATTGACAAAATAAATCAAAAATAAATCAAAAATAAAAATAAGTGGAAAAGGCGAGAGTGCGCGAGCACACAGGAGCAAAGACAAGCAGCGCAGCTTGATGCGTAGTAAAAAAAATAATAAATAGACAACTGGTCGACCTCATTAGAAATTAAAACCCAAAAGATTAGATAGACAAACAAACAAACACATAAATGTGCAGAGAAGGGCAGTGCGCGCAGGAGCAAAGGTAAACAGCAGACAGACCTGAATCCTTATCTTTACAAGGTCGACCTCAGAACTTTGTTCAGTTTGTCTCGGTGACGGATAATGGAAGGAAGGGCAGGCAACTGGTCGACTTCATTTAAATAAACAAATAAAAAATAAGATAAACTCTCAGGAATAGATAAATAATAACAAAAAAATTGTAAAGTGGAGAAAGCGAGAGCGCGCGAATGCACTCAAGCAAACACAAACAGCACAGCACGATGCGTATTTTTTTTTAAAATTGACAAAATAAATTAAATCAAAAACAAAAATAAGTGGAGAAGGCGAGAGTGCGCGAGCACACAGGAGCAAAGACAAGCAGCGCAGCTTGATGCGTAGTAAAAAAAATAATAAATAGACAACTGGTCGACCTCATTAGAAATAAAAACCCAAAAGATTAGATAGACAAACAAACAAACAATAAATGTGGAGAGAAGGGCAGTGCGCGCAGGAGCAAAGGTAAACAGCAGACAGACCTGAATCCTTATCTTTACAAGGTCGACCTCAGAACTTTGTTCAGTTTGTCTCGGTGACGGATAATGGAAGGAAGGGCAGGCAACTGGTCGACTTCATTTAAATAAACAAATAAAAAATAAGATAAACTCTCAGGAATAGATAAATAATAACAAAAAAATTGTAAAATGGAGAAAGCGAGAGCGCGCGAATGCACTCAAGCAAACACAAACAGCACAGCACGATGCGTATTTTTTTTTAAATTGACGAAATAAATAAAAAATAAATCAAAAATAAGAATAAGTGGAAAAGGAGAGAGTGCGCGAGCACACAGGAGCAAAGACAAGCAGCGCAGCTTGATGCGTAGTAAAAAAAATAATAAATAGACAACTGGTCGACCTCATTAGAAATAAAAACCCAAAAGTTTAGATAGACAAACAAACAAACACATAAATGTGGAGAGAAGGGCAGTGCGCGCAGGAGCAAAGGTAAACAGCAGACAGACCTGAATCCTTATATTTACAAGGGCGACCTCAGAACTTTGTTCAGTTTGTCTCGGTGACGGATAATGGAAGGAAGGGCAGGCAACTGGTCGACTTCATTTAAATAAACAAATAAAAAATAAGATAAACTCTCAGGAATAGATAAATAATAACTAAAAAATTGTAAAGTGGAGAAAGCGAGAGCGCGCGAATGCACTCAAGCAAACAAAAACAGCACAGCACGATGCGTATTTTTTTTTAAATTGACAAAATAAATCAAAAATAAATCAAAAATAAAAATAAGTGGAAAAGGCGATAGCGCGCGAGCCCACAGGAGCAAAGACAAGCAGCGCAGCTTGATGCGTAGTAAATAAAATAATAAATAGACAACTGGTCGACCTCATTAGAAATAAAAACCCAAAAGATTAGATAGACAAACAAACAAACACATAAATGTGGAGAGAAGGGCAGTGCGCGCAGGAGCAAAGGTAAACAGCAGACAGACCTGAATCCTTATCTTTACAAGGTCGACCTCAGAACTTTGTTCAGTTTGTCTCGGTGACGGATAATGGAAGGAAGGGCAGGCAACTGGTCGACTTCATTTATATAAACAAATAAAAAATAAGATAAACTCTCAGGAATAGATAAATAATAACAAAAAAATTGTAAAGTGGAGAAAGCGAGAGCGCGCGAATGCACTCAAGCAAACACAAACAGCACAGCAGGATGCGTATTTTTTTTTAATTGACAAAATAAATCAAAAATAAATCAAAAATAAAAATAAGTGGAAAAGGCGAGAGTGCGCGAGCACACAGGAGCAAAGACAAGCAGCGCAGCATGATGCGTAGTAAAAAAAATAATAAATAGACAACTGGTCGACCTCATTAGAAATAAAAACCCAAAAGATTAGATAGACAAACAAACAAACACATAAATGTGGAGAGAAGGGCAGTGCGCGCAGGAGCAAAGGTAAACAGCAGACAGACCTGAATCCTTATCTTTACAAGGTCGACCTCAGAACTTTGTTCAGTTTGTCTCGATAACGGATAATGTAAGGAAGGGCAGGCAACTGGTCGACTTCATTTAAATAAACAAATAAAAAATAAGCTAAACTCTCAGGAATAGATAAATAATAACAAAAAAATTGTAAAGTGGAGAAAGCAAGAGCGCGCGAATGCACTCAAGCAAACACAAACAGCACAGCACGATGCGTATTTTTTTTTAAAATGACAAAATAAATCAAAAATAAATCAAAAATAAAAATAAGTGGAAAAGGCGAGAGTGCGCGAGCACACAGGAGCAAAGACAAGCAGCGCAGCTTGATGCGTAGTAAAAAAAATAATAAATAGACAACTGGTCGACCTCATTAGAAATAAAAACCCAAAAGATTAGATAGACAAACAAACAAACACATAAATGTGGAGAGAAGGGCAGTGCGCGCAGGAGCAAAGGTAAACAGCAGACAGACCTGAATCCTTATCTTTACAACGTCGACCTCAGAACTATGTTCAGTTTGTCTCGGTGACGGATAATGGAAGGAAGGGCAGGCAACTGGTCGACTTCATTTAAATAAACAAATAAAAAATAAGATAAACTCTCAGGAATAGATAAATAATAACAAAAAAATTGTAAAATGGAGAAAGCGAGAGCGCGCGAATGCACTCAAGCAAACACAAACAGCACAGCACGATGCGTATTTTTTTTTAAATTGACGAAATAAATAAAAAATAAATCAAAAATAAGAATAAGTGGAAAAGGAGAGAGTGCGCGAGCACACAGGAGCAAAGACAAGCAGCGCAGCTTGATGCGTAGTAAAAAAAATAATAAATAGACAACTGGTCGACCTCATTAGAAATAAAAACCCAAAAGTTTAGATAGACAAACAAACAAACACATAAATGTGGAGAGAAGGGCAGTGCGCGCAGGAGCAAAGGTAAACAGCAGACAGACCTGAATCCTTATATTTACAAGGGCGACCTCAGAACTTTGTTCAGTTTGTCTCGGTGACGGATAATGGAAGGAAGGGCAGGCAACTGGTCGACTTCATTTAAATAAACAAATAAAAAATAAGATAAACTCTCAGGAATAGATAAATAATAACAAAAAAATTGTAAAGTGGAGAAAGCAAGAGCGCGCGAATGCACTCAAGCAAACACAAACAGCACAGCACGATGCGTATTTTTTTTTAAATTGACAAAATAAATCAAAAATAAATCAAAAATAAAAATAAGTGGAAAAGGCGAGAGTGCGCGAGCACACAGGAGCAAAGACAAGCAGCGCAGCTTGATGCGTAGTAAAAAAAATAATAAATAGACAACTGGTCGACCTCATTAGAAATAAAAACCCAAAAGATTAGATAGACAAACAAATAAACACATAAATGTGGAGAGAAGGGCAGTGCGCGCAGGAGCAAAGGTAAACAGCAGACAGACCTGAATCCTTATCTTTACAAGGTCGACCTCAGAACTTTGTTCAGTTTGTCTCGGTGACGGATAATGGAAGGAAGGGCAGGCAACTGGTCGACTTCATTTAAATAAACAAATAAAAAATAAGATAAACTCTCAGGAATAGATAAATAATAACAAAAAAATTGTAAAATGGAGAAAGCGAGAGCGCGCGAATGCACTCAAGCAAACACAAACAGCACAGCACGATGAGTATTTTTTTTTTAAATTGACAAAATAAATAAAAAATAAATCAAAAATAAAAATAAGTGGAAAAGGCGTGAGTTCGCGAGCACACGGGAGCAAAGACAAGCAGCGCAGCTTGATGCGTAGTAAAAAAAATAATAAATAGACAACTGGTCGACCTCATTAGAAATAAAAACCCAAAAGATTAGACAGACAAACTAACAAACACATAAATGTGGAGAGAAGGGCAGTGCGCGCAGGAGCAAAGGTAAACAGCAGAAAGACCTGAATCCTTATCTTTACAAGGTCGACCTCAGAACTTTGTTCAGTTTGTCTCGGTGACGGATAATGGAAGGAAGGGCAGGCAACTGGTCGACTTCATTTAAATAAACAAATAAAAAATAAGATAAACTCTCAGGAATAGATAAATAATAACAAAAAAATTGTAAAGAGGAGAAAGCGAGAGCGCGCGAATGCACTCAAGCAAACACAAACATCACAGCACGATGCGTATTTTTTTTTAAAATTGACAAATTAAATCAAAAACAAAAATAAGTGGAGAAGGCGAGAGTGCGCGAGCACACAGGAGCAAAGACAAGCAGCGCAGCTTGATGCGTAGTAAAAAAAATAATAAATAGACAACTGGTCGACCTCATTAGAAATAAAAACCCAAAAGATTAGATAGACAAACAAACAAACACATAAATGTGGAGAGAAGGGCAGTGCGCGCAGGAGCAAAGGTAAACAGCAGACAGACCTGAATCCTTATCTTTACAAGGTCGACCTCAGAACTTTGTTCAGTTTGTCTCGATGACGGATAATGTAAGGAAGGGCAGGCAACTGGTCGACTTCATTTAAATAAACAAATAAAAAATAAGATAAACTCTCAGGAATAGATAAATAATAACAAAAAAATTGTAAAGTGGAGAAAGCAAGAGCGCGCGAATGCACTCAAGCAAACACAAACAGCACAGCACGATGCGTATTTTTTTTTAAAATTGACAAAATAAATCAAAAATAAATCAAAAATAAAAATAAGTGGAAAAGGCGAGAGTGCGCGAGCACACAGGAGCAAAGACAAGCAGCGCAGCTTGAAGCGTAGTAAAAAAAATAATAAATAGACAACTGGTCGACCTCATTAGAAATAAAAACCCAAAAGATTAGATAGACAAACAAATAAACACATAAATGTGGAGAGAAGGGCAGTGCGCGCAGGAGCAAAGGTAAACAGCAGACAGACCTGAATCCTTATCTTTACAAGGTCGACCTCAGAACTTTGTTCAGTTTGTCTCGGTGACGGATAATGGAAGGAAGGGCAGGCAACTGGTCGACTTCATTTAAATAAACAAATAAAAAATAAGATAAACTCTCAGGAATAGATAAATAATAACAAAAAAATTGTAAAATGGAGAAAGCGAGAGCGCGCGAATGCACTCAAGCAAACACAAACAGCACAGCACGATGAGTATTTTTTTTTTAAATTGACAAAATAAATAAAAAATAAATCAAAAATAAAAATAAGTGGAAAAGGCGTGAGTTCGCGAGCACACGGGAGCAAAGACAAGCAGCGCAGCTTGATGCGTAGTAAAAAACATAATAAATAGACAACTGGTCGACCTCATTAGAAATAAAAACCCAAAAGATTAGACAGACAAACTAACAAACACATAAATGTGGAGAGAAGGGCAGTGCGCGCAGGAGCAAAGGTAAACAGCAGAAAGACCTGAATCCTTATCTTTACAAGGTCGACCTCAGAACTTTGTTCAGTTTGTCTCGGTGACGGATAATGGAAGGAAGGGCAGGCAACTGGTCGACTTCATTTAAATAAACAAATAAAAAATAAGATAAACTCTCAGGAATAGATAAATAATAACAAAAACATTGTAAAGTGGAGAAAGCGAGAGCGCGCGAATGCACTCAAGCAAACACAAACAGCACAGCACGATGCGTATTTTTTTTAAAATTGACAAAATAAATCAAAAATAAATCAAAAATAAAAATAAGTGGAAAAGGCGAGAGTGCGCGAGCACACAGGAGCAAAGACAAGCAGCGCAGCTTGATGCGTAGTAAAAAAAATAATAAATAGACAACTGGTCGACCTCATTAGAAATAAAAACCCAAAAGATTAGATAGACAAACAAACAAATAAATGTGGAGAGAAGGGCAGTGCGCGCAGGAGCAAAGGTAAACAGCAGACAGACCTGAATCCTTATCTTTACAAGGTCGACCGCAGAACTTTGTTCAGTTTGTCTCGGTGACGGATAATGGAAGGAAGGGCAGGCAACTGGTCGACTTCATTTAAATAAACAAATAAAAAATAAGATAAACTCTCAGGAATAGATAAATAATAACAAAAAAATTGTAAAATGGAGAAAGCGAGAGCGCGCGAATGCACTCAAGCAAACACAAACAGCACAGCACGATGCGTATTTTTTTTTAAATTGACGAAATAAATAAAAAATAAATCAAAAATAAGAATAAGTTGAAAAGGAGAGAGTGCGCGAGCACACAGGAGCAAAGACAAGCAGCGCAGCTTGATGCGTAGTAAAAAAAATAATAAATAGACAACTGGTCCCCACCTCATTAGAAATAAAAACCCAAAAGTTTAGATAGACAAACAAACAAACACATAAATGTGGAGAGAAGGGCAGTGCGCGCAGGAGCAAAGGTAAACAGCAGACAGACCTGAATCCTTATATTTACAAGGGCGACCTCAGAACTTTGTTCAGTTTGTCTCAGTGACGGATAATGGAAGGAAGGGCAGGCAACTGGTCGACTTCATTTAAATAAACAAATAAAAAATAAGATAAACTCTCAGGAATAGATAAATAATAACTAAAAAATTGTAAAGTGGAGAAAGCGAGAGCGCGCGAATGCACTCAAGCAAACACAAACAGCACAGCAGGATGCGTATTTTTTTTTAATTGACAAAATAAATCAAAAATAAATCAAAAATAAAAATAAGTGGAAAAGGCGAGAGTGCGCGAGCACACAGGAGCAAAGACAAGCAGCGCAGCATGATGCGTAGTAAAAAAAATAATAAATAGACAACTGGTCGACCTCATTAGAAATAAAAACCCAAAAGATTAGATAGACAAACAAACAAACACATAAATGTGGAGAGAAGGGCAGTGCGCGCAGGAGCAAAGGTAAACAGCAGACAGACCTGAATCCTTATCTTTACAAGGTCGACCTCAGAACTTTGTTCAGTTTGTCTCGATAACGGATAATGTAAGGAAGGGCAGGCAACTGGTCGACTTCATTTAAATAAACAAATAAAAAATAAGCTAAACTCTCAGGAATAGATAAATAATAACAAAAAAATTGTAAAGTGGAGAAAGCAAGAGCGCGCGAATGCACTCAAGCAAACACAAACAGCACAGCACGATGCGTATTTTTTTTTAAAATGACAAAATAAATCAAAAATAAATCAAAAATAAAAATAAGTGGAAAAGGCGAGAGTGCGCGAGCACACAGGAGCAAAGACAAGCAGCGCAGCTTGATGCGTAGTAAAAAAAATAATAAATAGACAACTGGTCGACCTCATTAGAAATAAAAACCCAAAAGATTAGATAGACAAACAAACAAACACATAAATGTGGAGAGAAGGGCAGTGCGCGCAGGAGCAAAGGTAAACAGCAGACAGACCTGAATCCTTATCTTTACAACGTCGACCTCAGAACTATGTTCAGTTTGTCTCGGTGACGGATAATGGAAGGAAGGGCAGGCAACTGGTCGACTTCATTTAAATAAACAAATAAAAAATAAGATAAACTCTCAGGAATAGATAAATAATAACAAAAAAATTGTAAAATGGAGAAAGCGAGAGCGCGCGAATGCACTCAAGCAAACACAAACAGCACAGCACGATGCGTATTTTTTTTTAAATTGACGAAATAAATAAAAAATAAATCAAAAATAAGAATAAGTGGAAAAGGAGAGAGTGCGCGAGCACACAGGAGCAAAGACAAGCAGCGCAGCTTGATGCGTAGTAAAAAAAATAATAAATAGACAACTGGTCGACCTCATTAGAAATAAAAACCCAAAAGTTTAGATAGACAAACAAACAAACACATAAATGTGGAGAGAAGGGCAGTGCGCGCAGGAGCAAAGGTAAACAGCAGACAGACCTGAATCCTTATATTTACAAGGGCGACCTCAGAACTTTGTTCAGTTTGTCTCGGTGACGGATAATGGAAGGAAGGGCAGGCAACTGGTCGACTTCATTTAAATAAACAAATAAAAAATAAGATAAACTCTCAGGAATAGATAAATAATAACTAAAAAATTGTAAAGTGGAGAAAGCGAGAGCGCGCGAATGCACTCAAGCAAACAAAAACAGCACAGCACGATGCGTATTTTTTTTTAAATTGACAAAATAAATCAAAAATAAATCAAAAATAAAAATAAGTGGAAAAGGCGAGAGCGCGCGAGCCCACAGGAGCAAAGACAAGCAGCGCAGCTTGATGCGTAGTAAATAAAATAATAAATAGACAACTGGTCGACCTCATTAGAAATAAAAACCCAAAAGATTAGATAGACAAACAAACAAACACATAAATGTGGAGAGAAGGGCAGTGCGCGCAGGAGCAAAGGTAAACAGCAGACAGACCTGAATCCTTATCTTTACAAGGTCGACCTCAGAACTTTGTTCAGTTTGTCTCGGTGACGGATAATGGAAGGAAGGGCAGGCAACTGGTCGACTTCATTTATATAAACAAATAAAAAATAAGATAAACTCTCAGGAATAGATAAATAATAACAAAAAAATTGTAAAGTGGAGAAAGCGAGAGCGCGCGAATGCACTCAAGCAAACACAAACAGCACAGCAGGATGCGTATTTTTTTTTAATTGACAAAATAAATCAAAAATAAATCAAAAATAAAAATAAGTGGAAAAGGCG
Source organism: Perognathus longimembris pacificus (assembly GCF_023159225.1). Taxonomy (NCBI): domain Eukaryota; kingdom Metazoa; phylum Chordata; class Mammalia; order Rodentia; family Heteromyidae; genus Perognathus; species Perognathus longimembris. The sequence continues at coordinate 7,789 of NW_025957889.1, read as the reverse complement.
AGAGTGCGCGAGCACACAGGAGCAAAGACAAGCAGCGCAGCATGATGCGTAGTAAAAAAAATAATAAATAGACAACTGGTCGACCTCATTAGAAATAAAAACCCAAAAGATTAGATAGACAAACAAACAAACACATAAATGTGGAGAGAAGGGCAGTGCGCGCAGGAGCAAAGGTAAACAGCAGACAGACCTGAATCCTTATCTTTACAAGGTCGACCTCAGAACTTTGTTCAGTTTGTCTCGATAACGGATAATGTAAGGAAGGGCAGGCAACTGGTCGACTTCATTTAAATAAACAAATAAAAAATAAGCTAAACTCTCAGGAATAGATAAATAATAACAAAAAAATTGTAAAGTGGAGAAAGCAAGAGCGCGCGAATGCACTCAAGCAAACACAAACAGCACAGCACGATGCGTATTTTTTTTAAAATGACAAAATAAATCAAAAATAAATCAAAAATAAAAATAAGTGGAAAAGGCGAGAGTGCGCGAGCACACAGGAGCAAAGACAAGCAGCGCAGCTTGATGCGTAGTAAAAAAAATAATAAATAGACAACTGGTCGACCTCATTAGAAATAAAAACCCAAAAGATTAGATAGACAAACAAACAAACACATAAATGTGGAGAGAAGGGCAGTGCGCGCAGGAGCAAAGGTAAACAGCAGACAGACCTGAATCCTTATCTTTACAAGGTCGACCTCAGAACTTTGTTCAGTTTGTCTCGGTGACGGATAATGGAAGGAAGGGCAGGCAACTGGTCGACTTCATTTAAATAAACAAATAAAAAATAAGATAAACTCTCAGGAATAGATAAATAATAACAAAAAATTGTAAAGTGGAGAAAGCAAGAGCGCGCGAATGCACTCAAGCAAACACAAACAGCACAGCACGATGCGTATTTTTTTTAAAATTGACAAAATAAATCAAAAATAAATCAAAAATAAAAATAAGTGGAAAAGGCGAGAGTGCGCGAGCACACAGGAGCAAAGACAAGCAGCGCAGCTTGATGCGTAGTAAAAAAAATAATAAATAGACAACTGGTCGACCTCATTAGAAATAAAAACCCAAAAGATTAGATAGACAAACAAATAAACACATAAATGTGGAGAGAAGGGCAGTGCGCGCAGGAGCAAAGGTAAACAGCAGACAGACCTGAATCCTTATCTTTACAAGGTCGACCTCAGAACTTTGTTCAGTTTGTCTCGGTGACGGATAATGGAAGGAAGGGCAGGCAACTGGTCGACTTCATTTAAATAAACAAATAAAAAATAAGATAAACTCTCAGGAATAGATAAATAATAACAAAAAAATTGTAAAATGGAGAAAGCGAGAGCGCGCGAATGCACTCAAGCAAACACAAACAGCACAGCACGATGAGTATTTTTTTTTTAAATTGACAAAATAAATAAAAAATAAATCAAAAATAAAAATAAGTGGAAAAGGCGTGAGTCGCGAGCACACGGGAGCAAAGACAAGCAGCGCAGCTTGATGCGTAGTAAAAAAAATAATAAATAGACAACTGGTCGACCTCATTAGAAATAAAAACCCAAAAGATTAGACAGACAAACTAACAAACACATAAATGTGGAGAGAAGGGCAGTGCGCGCAGGAGCAAAGGTAAACAGCAGAAAGACCTGAATCCTTATCTTTACAAGGTCGACCTCAGAACTTTGTTCAGTTTGTCTCGGTGACGGATAATGGAAGGAAGGGCAGGCAACTGGTCGACTTCATTTAAATAAACAAATAAAAAATAAGATAAACTCTCAGGAATAGATAAATAATAACAAAAAAATTGTAAAGAGGAGAAAGCGAGAGCGCGCGAATGCACTCAAGCAAACACAAACATCACAGCACGATGCGTATTTTTTTTTAAAATTGACAAATTAAATCAAAAACAAAAATAAGTGGAGAAGGCGAGAGTGCGCGAGCACACAGGAGCAAAGACAAGCAGCGCAGCTTGATGCGTAGTAAAAAAAATAATAAATAGACAACTGGTCGACCTCATTAGAAATAAAAACCCAAAAGATTAGATAGACAAACAAACAAACACATAAATGTGGAGAGAAGGGCAGTGCGCGCAGGAGCAAAGGTAAACAGCAGACAGACCTGAATCCTTATCTTTACAAGGTCGACCTCAGAACTTTGTTCAGTTTGTCTCGATGACGGATAATGTAAGGAAGGGCAGGCAACTGGTCGACTTCATTTAAATAAACAAATAAAAAATAAGATAAACTCTCAGGAATAGATAAATAATAACAAAAAAATTGTAAAGTGGAGAAAGCAAGAGCGCGCGAATGCACTCAAGCAAACACAAACAGCACAGCACGATGCGTATTTTTTTTTAAAATTGACAAAATAAATCAAAAATAAATCAAAAATAAAAATAAGTGGAAAAGGCGAGAGTGCGCGAGCACACAGGAGCAAAGACAAGCAGCGCAGCTTGATGCGTAGTAAAAAAAATAATAAATAGACAACTGGTCGACCTCATTAGAAATAAAAACCCAAAAGATTAGATAGACAAACAAATAAACACATAAATGTGGAGAGAAGGGCAGTGCGCGCAGGAGCAAAGGTAAACAGCAGACAGACCTGAATCCTTATCTTTACAAGGTCGACCTCAGAACTTTGTTCAGTTTGTCTCGGTGACGGATAATGGAAGGAAGGGCAGGCAACTGGTCGACTTCATTTAAATAAACAAATAAAAAATAAGATAAACTCTCAGGAATAGATAAATAATAACAAAAAAATTGTAAAATGGAGAAAGCGAGAGCGCGCGAATGCACTCAAGCAAACACAAACAGCACAGCACGATGAGTATTTTTTTTTTAAATTGACAAAATAAATAAAAAATAAATCAAAAATAAAAATAAGTGGAAAAGGCGTGAGTTCGCGAGCACACGGGAGCAAAGACAAGCAGCGCAGCTTGATGCGTAGTAAAAAAAATAATAAATAGACAACTGGTCGACCTCATTAGAAATAAAAACCCAAAAGATTAGACAGACAAACTAACAAACACATAAATGTGGAGAGAAGGGCAGTGCGCGCAGGAGCAAAGGTAAACAGCAGACAGACCTGAATCCTTATCTTTACAAGGTCGACCTCAGAACTTTGTTCAGTTTGTCTCGGTGACGGATAATGGAAGGAAGGGCAGGCAACTGGTCGACTTCATTTAAATAAACAAATAAAAAATAAGATAAACTCTCAGGAATAGATAAATAATAACAAAAACATTGTAAAGTGGAGAAAGCGAGAGCGCGCGAATGCACTCAAGCAAACACAAACAGCACAGCACGATGCGTATTTTTTTTAAAATTGACAAAATAAATCAAAAATAAATCAAAAATAAAAATAAGTGGAAAAGGCGAGAGTGCGCGAGCACACAGGAGCAAAGACAAGCAGCGCAGCTTGATGCGTAGTAAAAAAAATAATAAATAGACAACTGGTCGACCTCATTAGAAATAAAAACCCAAAAGATTAGATAGACAAACAAACAAATAAATGTGGAGAGAAGGGCAGTGCGCGCAGGAGCAAAGGTAAACAGCAGACAGACCTGAATCCTTATCTTTACAAGGTCGACCTCAGAACTTTGTTCAGTTTGTCTCGGTGACGGATAATGGAAGGAAGGGCAGGCAACTGGTCGACTTCATTTAAATAAACAAATAAAAAATAAGATAAACTCTCAGGAATAGATAAATAATAACAAAAAAATTGTAAAGTGGAGAAAGCAAGAGCGCGCGAATGCACTCAAGCAAACACAAACAGCACAGCACGATGCGTATTTTTTTTTAAATTGACAAAATAAATCAAAAATAAATCAAAAATAAAAATAAGTGGAAAAGGCGAGAGTGCGCGAGCACACAGGAGCAAAGACAAGCAGCGCAGCTTGATGCGTAGTAAAAAAAATAATAAATAGACAACTGGTCGACCTCATTAGAAATAAAAACCCAAAAGATTAGATAGACAAACAAACAAACACATAAATGTGGAGAGAAGGGCAGTGCGCGCAGGAGCAAAGGTAAACAGCAGACAGACCTGAATCCTTATCTTTACAAGGGTCGACCTCAGAACTTTGTTCAGTTTGTCTCGGTGACGGATAATGGAAGGAAGGGCAGGCAACTGGTCGACTTCATTTAAATAAACAAATAAAAAATAAGATAAACTCTCAGGAATAGATAAATAATAACAAAAAAATTGTAAAATGGAGAAAGCGAGAGCGCGCGAATGCACTCAAGCAAACACAAACAGCACAGCACGATGCGTATTTTTTTTTAAATTGACAAAATAAATAAAAAATAAATCAAAAATAAAAATAAGTGGAAAAGGCGAGAGTGCGCGAGCACACAGGAGCAAAGACAAGCAGCGCAGCTTGATGCGTAGTAAAAAAAATAATAAATAGACAACTGGTCGACCTCATTAGAAATAAAAACCCAAAAGATTAGATAGACAAACAAACAAACACATAAATGTGGAGAGAAGGGCAGTGCGCGCAGGAGCAAAGGTAAACAGCAGACAGACCTGAATCCTTATCTTTACAAGGTCGACCTCAGAACTTTGTTCAGTTTGTCTCGGTGACGGATAATGGAAGGAAGGGCAGGCAACTGGTCGACTTCATTTAAATAAACAAATAAAAAATAAGATAAACTCTCAGGAATAGATAAATAATAACAAAAAAATTGTAAAGTGGAGAAAGCAAGAGCGCGCGAATGCACTCAAGCAAACACAAACAGCACAGCACGATGCGTATTTTTTTTTAAAATTGACAAAATAAATCAAAAATAAATCAAAAATAAAAATAAGTGGAAAAGGCGAGAGTGCGCGAGCACACAGGAGCAAAGACAAGCAGCGCAGCTTGATGCGTAGTAAAAAAAATAATAAATAGACAACTGGTCGACCTCATTAGAAATAAAAACCCAAAAGATTAGACAGACAAACTAACAAACACATAAATGTGGAGAGAAGGGCAGTGCGCGCAGGAGCAAAGGTAAACAGCAGAAAGACCTGAATCCTTATCTTTACAAGGTCGACCTCAGAACTTTGTTCAGTTTGTCTCGGTGACGGATAATGGAAGGAAGGGCAGGCAACTGGTCGACTTCATTTAAATAAACAAATAAAAAATAAGATAAACTCTCAGGAATAGATAAATAATAACAAAAACATTGTAAAGTGGAGAAAGCGAGAGCGCGCGAATGCACTCAAGCAAACACAAACAGCACAGCACGATGCGTATTTTTTTTAAAATTGACAAAATAAATCAAAAATAAATCAAAAATAAAAATAAGTGGAAAAGGCGAGAGTGCGCGAGCACACAGGAGCAAAGACAAGCAGCGCAGCTTGATGCGTAGTAAAAAAAATAATAAATAGACAACTGGTCGACCTCATTAGAAATAAAAACCCAAAAGATTAGACAGACAAACTAACAAACACATAAATGTGGAGAGAAGGGCAGTGCGCGCAGGAGCAAAGGTAAACAGCAGAAAGACCTGAATCCTTATCTTTACAAGGTCGACCTCAGAACTTTGTTCAGTTTGTCTCGGTGACGGATATGGAAGGAAGGGCAGGCAACTGGTCGACTTCATTTAAATAAACAAATAAAAAATAAGATAAACTCTCAGGAATAGATAAATAATAACAAAAACATTGTAAAGTGGAGAAAGCGAGAGCGCGCGAATGCACTCAAGCAAACACAAACAGCACAGCACGATGCGTATTTTTTTTAAAATTGACAAAATAAATCAAAAATAAATCAAAAATAAAAATAAGTGGAAAAGGCGAGAGTGCGCGAGCACACAGGAGCAAAGACAAGCAGCGCAGCTTGATGCGTAGTAAAAAAAATAATAAATAGACAACTGGTCGACCTCATTAGAAATAAAAACCCAAAAGATTAGACAGACAAACTAACAAACACATAAATGTGGAGAGAAGGGCAGTGCGCGCAGGAGCAAAGGTAAACAGCAGAAGACCTGAATCCTTATCTTTACAAGGTCGACCTCAGAACTTTGTTCAGTTTGTCTCGGTGACGGATAATGGAAGGAAGGGCAGGCAACTGGTCGACTTCATTTAAATAAACAAATAAAAAAATAAGATAAACTCTCAGGAATAGATAAATAATAACAAAAAAATTGTAAAGAGGAGAAAGCGAGAGCGCGCGAATGCACTCAAGCAAACACAAACATCACAGCACGATGCGTATTTTTTTTTAAAATTGACAAAATAAATCAAAAATAAATCAAAAATAAAAATAAGTGGAAAAAGGCGAGAGCGCGCGAGCCCACAGGAGGCAAAGACAAGCAGCGCAGCTTGATGCGTAGTAAAAAAATAATAAATAGACAACTGGTCGATCTCATTAGAAATAAAAACCCCAAAAGATTAGATAGACAAAAAATAAGATAAACTCTCAGGAATAGATAAATAATAACAAAAAAATTGTAAAGAGGAGAAAGCGAGAGCGCGCGAATGCACTCAAGCAAACACAAACAGCACAGCACGATGCGTATTTTTTTTTAAAATTGACAAATTAAATCAAAACAAAATAAGTGGAGAAGGCGAGAGTGCGCGAGCACACAGGAGCAAAGACAAGCAGCGCAGCTTGATGCGTAGTAAAAAAAATAATAAATAGACAACTGGTCGACCTCATTAGAAATAAAAACCCAAAAGATTAGATAGAGAAATAAACAAACACATAAATGTGGAGAGAAGGGTACTGCGGGCAGGAGCAAAGGTAAACAGCAGACAGACCTGAATCCTTATCTTTACAAGGTCGACCTCAGAACTTTGTTCAGTTTGTCTCGGTGACGGATAGTGGAAGGATGGACAGGCAACTGGTCGACTTCATTTAAATAAACAAATAAAAAATAAGATAAACTCTCAGGAATAGATAAATAATAACAAAAAAAATTGTAAAATGGAGAAAGCGAGGAGCGCGCGAATGCACTCAAGCAAACACAAACAGCACAGCACGATGCGTATTTTTTTTTAAATTGACGAAATAAATAAAAAATAATCAAAAATAAGAATAAGTGGAAAAGGAGAGAGTTGCGCGAGCACACAGGAGCAAAGACAAGCAGCGCAGCTTGATGCGTAGTAAAAAAAATAATAAATAGACAACTGGTCCCCACCTCATTAGAAATAAAAACCCAAAAGTTTAGATAGACAAACAAACAAACACATAAATGTGGAGAGAAGGGCAGTGCGCGCAGGAGCAAAGGTAAACAGCAGACAGACCTGAATCCTTATATTTACAAGGGCGACCTCAGAACTTTGTTCAGTTTGTCTCGGTGACGGATAATGGAAGGAAGGGCAGGCAACTGGTCGACTTCATTTAAATAAACAAATAAAAAATAAGATAAACTCTCAGGAATAGATAAATAATAACTAAAAAATTGTAAAGTGGAGAAAGCGAGAGCGCGCGAATGCACTCAAGCAAACAAAAACAGCACAGCACGATGCGTATTTTTTTTTAAATTGACAAAATAAATCAAAAATAAATCAAAAATAAAAATAAGTGGAAAAGGCGAGAGCGCGCGAGCCCACAGGAGCAAGACAAGCAGCGCAGCTTGATGCGTAGTAAAAAAAATAATAAATAGACAACTGGTCGATCTCATTAGAAATAAAAACCCAAAAGATTAGATAGACAAACAAACAAACACATAAATGTGGAGAGAAGGGCAGTGCGCGCAGGAGCAAAGGTAAACAGCAGACAGACCCTGAATCCTTATCTTTACAAGGTCGACCTCAGAACTTTGTTCAGTTTGTCTCGATAACGGATAATGTAAGGAAGGGCAGGCAACTG
>NW_025957888.1:0-35076 GCF_023159225.1 Perognathus longimembris pacificus | reverse complement strand
TCTTTACAAGGTCGACCTCAGAACTTTGTTCAGTTTGTCTCGGTGACGGATAATGGAAGGAAGGGCAGGCAACTGGTCGACTTCATTTAAATAAACAAATAAAAAATAAGATAAACTCTCAGGAATAGATAAATAATAACAAAAAAATTGTAAAGTGGAGAAAGCGAGAGCGCGAATGCACTCAAGCAAACACAAACAGCACAGCACGATGCGTATTTTTTTTAAATTGACAAAATAAATCAAAAATAAAACAAAAATAAAAATAAGTGGAAAAGGCGAGAGTGCGGGAGCACAAAGGAGCAAAGACAAGCAGCGCATCTTGATGCGTAGTAAAAAAAATAATAAATAGACAACTGGTCGACCTCATTAGAAATAAAAAACCAAAAGATTAGATAGACAAACAAACAAACACATAAATGTGGAGAGAAGGGCAGTTCCCGCAGGAGCAAAGGTAAACAGCAGACAGACCTGAATCCTTATCTTTACAGGGTCGACCTCAGAACTTTGTTCAGTTTGTCTCGGTGACGGATAATGGAAGGAAGGGAAGGCAACTGGTCGACTTCATTTAAATAAACAAATAAAAAATAAGATAAACTCTCAGGAATAGATAAATAATAACAAAAAATTTGTAAAGTGGAGAAAGCGAGAGCGCGCGAATGCACTCAAGCAAACACAAACAGCACGGCACGAAGGGTATTTTTTTTTTAAATAGACAAAATAAATCAAAAATAAAAATAAGTGGAAAAGGCGAGAGTGCGCGAGCACACAGGAGCCAAGACAAGCAGCGCAGCTTGATGCGTAGTAAAAAAAATAATAAATAGACAACTGGTCGACCTCATTAGAAATAAAAACCCAAAAGATTAGATAGACAAACAAACAAACACATAAATGTGGAGAGAAGGGCAGTGCGCGCAGGAGCAAAGGTAAACAGCAGACAGACCTGAATCCTTATCTTTACAAGGTCGACCTCAGAACTTTGTGCAGTTTGTCTCGGTGACCGATAATGGAAGGAAGGGCAGGCAACTGGTCGACTTCATTTAAATAAACAAATAAAAAATAAGATAAACTCTCAGGAATAGATAAATAATAACAAAAAAATTGTAAAGTGGAGAAAGCGAAAGCGCGCGAATGCACTCAAGCAAACACAAACAGCACAGCACGATGCGTATTTTTTTTTTAAATTGACAAAATAAATCAAAAATAAATCAAAAATAAAAATAAGTGGAAAAGGCGAGAGTGCGCGAGCACACAGGAGCAAAGACAAGCAGCGCAGCTTGATGCGTAGTAAAAAAAATAATAAATAGACAACTGGTCGACCTCATTAGAAATAAAAACCCAAAAGATTAGATAGACAAACAAACAAACACATAAATGTGGAGAGAAGGGCAGTGCGCGCAGGAGCAAAGGTAAACAGCAGACAGACCTGAATCCTTATCTTTACAAGGTCGACCTCAGAACTTTGTTCAGTTTGTCTCGGTGACGGATAATGGAAGGAAGGGCAGGACAGTGGTCGACTTCATTTAAATAAACAAATAAAAATAAGATAAACTCTCAGGAATAGATAAATAATAACAAAAAAATTGTAAAGTGGAGAAAGCGAGAGCGCGCGAATGCACTCAAGCAAACACAAACAGCACAGCACGATGCGTATTTTTTTAAATTGACAAAATAAATCAAAAATAAATCAAAAATAAAAATAAGTGGAAAAGTCGAGAGTGCGCGAGCACACAGGAGCAAAGACAAGCAGCGCAGCTTGATGCGTAGTAAAAAAAATAATAAATAGACAACTGGTCGACCTCATTAGAAATAAAAACCCAAAAGATTAGATAGACAAACAAACAAACACATAAATGTGGAGAGAAGGGCAGTGCGCGCAGGAGCAAAGGTAAACAGCAGACAGACCTGAATCCTTATCTTTACAAGGTCGACCTCAGAACTTTGTTCAGTTTGTCTCGGTGACGGATAATGGAAGGAAGGGCAGGCAACTGGTCGACTTCATTTAAATAAACAAAAAAAAATAAGATAAACTCTCAGGAATAGATAAATAATAACAAAAAATTGTAAAGTGGAGAAAGCGAGAGCGCGCGAATGCACTCAAGCAAATACAAACAGCACAGCACAATGCGTATTATTTTAAATTGACAAATTAAATAAAAAATAAATCAAAAATAAAAATAAGTGGAAAATGCGAGAGTGCGCGAGCACACAGGAGCAAAGACAAGCAGCGCAGCTTGATGCGTAGTAAAAAAAATAATAAATAGACAACTGGTCGACCTCATTAGAAATAAAAACCCAAAAGATTAGATAGACAAACAAACAAACACATAAATGTGGAGAGAAGGGCAGTGCGCGCAGGAGCAAAGGTAAACAGCAGACAGACCTGAATCCTTATCTTTACAAGGTCGACCTCAGAACTTTGTTCAGTTTGTCTCGGTGACGGATAATGGAAGGAAGGGCAGGCAACTGGTCGACTTCATTTAAATAAACAAATAAAAAATAAGATAAACTCTCAGGAATAGATAAATAATAACAAAAAAATTGTAAAGTGGAGAAAGCGAGAGCGCGCGAATTCACTCAAGCAAACACAAACAGCACAGCACGATGCGTATTATTTTTTAAATTGTCAAAATAAATCAAAAATAAATCAAAAATAAAAATAAGTGGAAAAGGCGAGAGTGCGCGAGCACACAGAAGCAAAGACAAGCAGCGCTGCTTGATGCGTAGTAAAAAAAATAATAAATAGACAACTGGTGGACCTCATTAGAAATAAAAACCCAAAAGATTAGATAGACAAACAAACAAACACATAAATGTGGAGAGAAGGGCAGTGCGCGCAGGAGCAAAGGTAAACAGCAGACAGACCTGAATCCTTATCTTTACAAGGTCGACCTCAGAACTTTGTTCAGTTTGTCTCGGTGACGGATAATGGAAGGAAGGGCAGGCAACTGGTCGACTTCATTTAAATAAACAAAAAAAAATAAGATAAACTCTCAGGAATAGATAAATAATAACAAAAAAATTGTAAAGTGGAGAAAGCGAGAGCGCGCGAATGCACTCAAGCAAACACAAACAGCACAGCACAATGCGTATTTTTTTTAAATTGACAAAATAAATCAAAAATAAATCAAAAATAAAAATAAGTGGAAAAGGCGAGAGTGCGCGAGCACACAGGAGAAAAAACAAGCAGCGCAGCTTGATGCGTAGTAAAAAAAATAATAAATAGACAACTGGTCGACCTCATTAGAAATAAAAACCCAAAAGATTAGATAGACAAACAAACAAACACATAAATGTGGAGAGAAGGGCAGTGCGCGCAGGAGCAAAGGTAAACAGCAGACAGACCTGAATCCTTATCTTTACAAGGTCGACCTCAGAACTTTGTTCAGTTTGTCTCGGTGACGGATAATGGAAGGAAGGGCAGGCAACTGGTCGACTTCATTTAAATAAACAAATAAAAAATAAGATAAACTCTCAGGAATAGATAAATAATAACAAAAAAATTGTAAAGTGGAGAAAGCGAGAGCGCACGAATGCACTCAAGCAAACACAAACAGCACAGCACGATGCGTATTTTTTTTAAATTGTCAAAATAAATCAAAAATAAATCAAAAATAAAAATAAGTGCAAAATGCGAGAGTGCGTGAGCACACAGGAGCAAAGACAAGCAGCGCAGCTTGATGCGTAGTAAAAAAAATAATAAATAGACAACTGGTCGACCTCATTAGAAATAAAAACCCAAAAGATTAGATAGACAAACAAACAAACACATAAATGCGGAGAGAAGGGCAGTGCGCGCAGGAGCAAAGGTAAACAGCAGACAGACCTGAATACTTATCTTTACAAGGTCGACCTCAGAACTTTGTTCAGTTTGTCTCGGTGACGGATAATGGAAGGAAGGGCAGGCAACAGGTCGACTTCATTTAAATAAACAAATAAAAAATAAGATAAACTCTCAAGAATAGATAAATAATAACAAAAAAATTGTAAAGTGGAGAAAGTGAGAGCGCGCGAATGCACTCAAGCAAACACAAACAGCACAGCACGATGAGTATTTTTTTTAAATTGACAATATAAATCAAAAATAAATCAAAAATAAAAATAAGTGGAAAAGGCGAGAGTGCGCGAGCACACAGGGGCAAAGACAAGCTGCGCACCTTGATGCGTAGTAAAAAAAATAATAAATAGACAACTGGTCGACCTCATTAGAAATAAAAACCCAAAAGATTAGATAGACAAACAAACAAACACATAAATGTGGAGAGAAGGGCAGTGCGCGCAGGAGCAAAGGTAAACAGCAGACAGACCTGAATCCTTATCTTTACAAGGTCGACCTCAGAACTTTGTTCAGTTTGTCTCGGTGACGGATAATGGAAGGAAGGGCAGGCAACTGGTCGACTTCATTTAAATAAACAAATAAAAAATAAGATAAACTCTCAGGAATAGATAAATAATAACAAAAAAATTGTAAAGTGGAGAAAGCGAGAGCGCGCGAATGCACTCAAGCAAACACAAACAGCACAGCACGATGCGTATTTTTTTTTAAATTGACAAAATTAACCAAAAATATATCAAAAATAAAAATAAGTGGAAAAGGCGAGAGTGCGCGAGCACACAGGAGCAAAGACAAGCAGCGCAGCTTGATGCGTAGTAAAAAAAATAATAAATAGACAACTGGTCGACCTCATTAGAAATAAAAACCCAAAAGATTAGATAGACAAACAAACAAACACATAAATGTGGAGAGAAGGGCAGTGCGCGCAGGAGCAAAGGTAAACAGCAGACAGACCTGAATCCTTATCTTTACAAGGTCGACCTCAGAACTTTGTTCAGTTTGTCTCGGTGACGGATAATGGAAGGAAGGGCAGGCAACTGGTCGACTTCATTTAAATAAACAAATAAAAAATAAGATAAACTCTCAGGAATAGATAAATAATAACAAAAAAATTGTAAAGTGGAGAAAGCGAGAGGGCGCGAATGCACTCAAGCAAACACAAACAGCACAGCACGATGCGTATTTTTTTTAAATTGACAAAATAAATCAAAAATAAATCAAAAATAAAAATAAGTGGAAAAGGCGAGAATGCGCGAGCACACAGGAGCAAAGACAAGCAGCGCAGCTTGATGCGTAGTAAGAAAAATAATAAATAGACAACTGGTCGACCTCATTAGAAATAAAAACCCAAAAGATTAGATAGACAAACAAACAAACACATAAATGTGGAGAGAAGGGCAGTGCGCGCAGGAGCAAAGGTAAACAGCAGACAGACCTGAATCCTTATCTTTACAAGGTCGACCTCAGAACTTTGTTCAGTTTGTCTCGGTGACGGATAATGGAAGGAAGGGCAGGCAACTGGTCGACTTCATTTAAATAAACAAATAAAAAATAAGATAAACTCTCAGGAATAGAAAAATAATAACAAAAAAATTGTAAAGTGGAGAAAGCGAGAGCGCGCGAATGCACTCAAGCAAACACAAACAGCACAGCACGATGCGTATTTTTTTTAAAATTGACAAAATAAATCAAAAATAAATCAAAAATAAAAATAAGTGGGAAAGGCGAGAATGCGCGAGCACACAGGAGCAAAGACAAGCAGCGCAGCTTGATGCGTAGTAAGAAAAATAATAAATAGACAACTGGTCGACCTCATTAGAAATAAAAACCCAAAAGATTAGATAGACAAACAAACAAACACATAAATGTGGAGAGAAGGGCAGTGCGCGCAGGAGCAAAGGTAAACAGCAGACAGACCTGAATCCTTATCTTTACAAGGTCGACCTCAGAACTTTGTTCAGTTTGTCTCGGTGACGGATAATGGAAGGAAGGGCAGGCAACTGGTCGACTTCATTTAAATAAACAAATAAAAAATAAGATAAACTCTCAGGAATAGAAAAATAATAACAAAAAAATTGTAAAGTGGAGAAAGCGAGAGCGCGCGAATGCACTCAAGCAAACACAAACAGCACAGCACGATGCGTATATTTTTTTTAAAATTGACAAAATAAATCAAAATAAATCAAAAATAAAAATAAGTGGAAAAGGAGAGAGTGCGCGAGCACACAGGAGCAAAGACAAGCAGCGCAGCTTGATGCGTAGTAAAAAAAATAATAAATAGACAACTGGTCGACCTCATTAGAAATAAAAACCCAAAAGATTAGATAGACAAACAAACAAACACATAAATGTGGAGAGAAGGGCAGTGCGCGCAGGAGCAAAGGTAAACAGCAGACAGACCTGAATCCTTATCTTTACAAGGTCGACCTCAGAACTTTGTTCAGTTTGTCTCGGTGACGGATAATGGAAGGAAGGGCAGGCAACTGGTCGACTTCATTTAAATAAACAAATAAAAAATAAGATAAACTCTCAGGAATAGATAAATAATAACAAAAAAATTGTAAAGTGGAGAAAGCGGGAGCCCGCGAATGCACTCAAGCAAACACAAACAGCACAGTACGATGCGTATTTTTTTTAAATTGACAAAATAAATCAAAAATAAATCAAAAATAAATATAAGTGGAAAAGGCGAGAGTGCGCGAGCACACAGGAGCAAAGACAAGCAGCGCAGCTTGATGCGTAGTAAAAAAAATAATAAATAGACAACTGGTCGACCTCATTAGAAATAAAAACCCAAAAGATTAGATAGACAAACAAACAAACACATAAATGTGGAGAGAAGGGCATTGCGGGCAGGAGCAAAGGTAAACAGCAGACAGACCTGAATCCTTATCTTTACAAGGTCGACCTCAGAACTTTGTTCAGTTTGTCTCCGTGACGTATAATGGAAGGAAGGGCAGGCAACTGGTCGACTTCATTTAAATAAACAAATGAAAAATAAGATAAACTCTCAGGAATAGATAAATAATAACAAAAAAATTGTAAAGTGGAGAAAGCGAGAGTGCGCGAATGCACTCAAGCAAACACAAACAGCACAGCACGATGCGTATTTTGTTTTTAAAATTGACAAAATAAATCAAAAATAAATCAAAAATAAAAATAAGTGGAAAAGGCGAGAGTGCGCGAGCATACAGGAGCAAAGACAAGCAGCGCAGCTTGATGCGTAGTAAAAAAAATAATAAATAGACAACTGGTCGAACTCATTAGAAATAAAAACCCAAAAGATTAGATGGACAAACAAACAAACACATAAATGTGGAGAGAAGGGCAGTGAGCGCAGGAGCAAAGGTAAACAGCAGACAGACCTGAATCCTTATCTTTACAAGGTCGACCTCAGAACTTTGTTCAGTTTGTCTCGGTGACGGATAATGGAAGGAAGGGCAGGCAACTGGTCGACTTCATTTAAATAAACAAATAAAAAATAAGATAAACTCTCAGGAATAGATAAATAATAACAAAAAAATTGTAAAGTGGAGAAAGCGAGAGCGCGCGAATGCACTCAAGCAAACACAAACAGCACATCACGATGCGTATTTTTTTTAAATTGACAAAATAAATAAAAAATGAATCAAAAATAAAAATAAGTGGAAAAGGCGAGAGTGCGCGAGCACACAGGAGCAAAGACAAGCAGCCCAGCTTGATGCGTAGTAAAAAAAATAATAAATAGACAACTGGTCGACCTCATTAGAAATAAAAACCCAAAAGATTAGATAGACAAACAAACAAACACATAAATGTGGAGAGAAGGGCAGTGCGCGCAGGAGCAAAGGTAAACAGCAGACAGACCTGAATCCTTATCTTTACAAGGTCGACCTCAGAACTTTGTTCAGTTTGTCTCGGTGACGGATAATGGAAGGAAGGGCAGGCAACTGGTCGACTTCATTTAAATAAACAAATAAAAAATAAGATAAACTCTCAGGAATAGATAAATAATAACAAAAAAATTGTAAAGTGGAGAAAGCGAGAGCGCGCGAATGCACTCAAGCAAACACAAACAGCACAGCACGATGCGTATTTTTTTTTAATTGACAAAATAAATCAAAAATAAATCAAAAATAAAAATAAGTGGAAAAGGCGAGAGTGCGCGAGCACACAGGAGCAAAGACAAGCAGCGCAGCTTGATGCGTAGTAAAAAAAATAATAAATAGACAACTGGTCGACCTCATTAGAAATAAAAACCCAAAAGATTACATAGACAAACAAACAAACACATAAATGTGGAGAGAAGGGCAGTGCGCGCAGGAGCAAAGGTAAACAGCAGACAGACCTGAATCCTTATCTTTACAAGGTCGACCTCAGAACTTTGTTCAGTTTGTCTCGGTGACGGATAATGGAAGGAAGGGCAGGCAACTCGTCGACTTCATTTAAATAAACAAATAAAAAATAAGATAAACTCTCAGGAATAGATAAATAATAACAAAAAAATTGTAAAGTGGAGAAAGCGAGAGGGCGCGAATGCACTCAAGCAAACACAAACAGCACAGCACGATGCGTATTTTTTTTAAAATTGACAAAATAAATCAAAAATAAATCAAAAATAAAAATAAGTGGGAAAGGCGAGAGTGCCCGAGCACACAGGAGCAAAGACAAGCAGCGCAGCTTGATGCGTAGTAAAAAAAATAATAAATAGACAACTGGTCGACCTCATTAGAAATAAAAACCCAAAAGATTAGATAGACAAACAAACAAACACATAAATGTGGAGAGAAGGGCAGTGCGCGCAGGAGCAAAGGAAAACAGCAGACAGACCTGAATCCTTATCTTTACAAGGTCGACGTCAGAGCTTTGTTCAGTTTGTCTCGGTGACGGATAATGAAAGGAAGGGCAGCAAATGGTAGACTTCATTTAAATAAACAAATAAAAAATAAGATAAACTCTCAGGAATAGATAAATAATAACAAAAAAATTGTAAAGTGGAGAAAGCGAGAGCGCGCGAATGCACTCAAGCAAACACAAACAGCACAGCACGATGCGTATTTTTTTTTAAATTGACAAAATAAATCAAAAATAAAACAAAAATAAAAATAAGTGGAAAAGGCGAGAGTGCGCGAGCACACAGAAGCAAAGACAAGCAGCGCAGCTTGATGCATAGTAAAAAAAATAATAAATAGAGAACTGGTCGACCTCATTAGAAATAAAAACCCAAAAGATTAGATAGACAAACAAACAAACACATAAATGTGGAGAGAAGGGCAGTGCGCGCAGGAGCAAAGGTAAACAGCAGACAGACCTGAATCCTTATCTTTACAAGGTCGACCTCAGAACTTTGTTCAGTTTGTCTCGGTGACGGATAATGGAAGGAAGGGCAGGCAACTGGTCGACTTCATTTAAATAAACAAATAAAAATAAGATAAACTCTCAGGAATAGATAAATAATAACAAAAAAATTGTAAAGTGGAGAAAGCGAGAGCGCGCGAATGCACTCAAGCAAACACAAACAGCACAGCAAGATGCGTATTTTTTTTAAATTGACAAAATAAATAAAAAATAAATCAAAAATAAAAATAAGTGGAAAAGGCGAGAGTGCCCGAGCTCACAGGAGCAAAGACAAGCAGCGCAGGTTGATGCGTAGTAAAAAAAATAATAAATAGAGAACTGGTCGACCTCATTAGAAATAAAAACCCAAAAGATTAGATAGACAAACAAACAAACACATAAATGTGGAGAGAAGGGCAGTGCGCGCAGGAGCAAAGGTAAACAGCAGACAGACCTGAATCCTTATCTTTACAAGGTCGACCTCAGAACTTTGTTCAGTTTGTCTCGGTGACGGATAATGGAAGGAAGGGCAGGCAACTGGTTGACTTCATTTAAATAAACAAATAAAAATAAGATAAACTCTCAGGAATAGATAAATAATAACAAAAAAATTGTAAAGTGGAGAAAGCGAGAGCGCGCGAATGCACTCAAGCAAACACAAACAGCACAGCAAGATGCGTATTTTTTTTAAATTGACAAAATAAATAAAAAATAAATCAAAAATAAAAATAAGTGGAAAAGGCGACAGTGCGCGAGCACACAGGAGCAAAGACAAGTAGCGCAGCTTGATGCGTAGTAAAAAAAATAATAAATAGACAACTGGTCGACCTCATTAGAAATAAAAACCCAAAACATTAGATAGACAAACAAACAAACACATAAATGTGGAGAGAAGGGCAGTGCGGGCAGGAGAAAAGGTAAACAGCAGACAGACCTGAATCCTTATCTTTACAAGGTCGACCTCAGAACTTTTTTCAGTTTGTCTCGGTGACGTATAATGGAAGGAAGGGCAGGCAACTGGTCGACTTCATTTAAATAAAAAAATAAAAAATAAGATAAACTCTCAGGAATAGATAAATAATAACAAAAAAATTGTAAAGTGGAGAAAGCGAGAGCGCGCGAATGAACTCAAGCAAACACAAACAGCACAGCACGATGCGTATTTTTTTTTAAAATTGAAAAAATAAATCAAAAATAAAAATAAGTGGAAAAGACGAGAGTGCCCGAGCACACAGGAGCAAAGACAAGCAGCGCAGGTTGATGCGTAGTAAAAAAAATAATAAATAGACAACTGGTCGACCTCATTAGAAATAAAAACCCAAAAGATTAGATAGACAAACAAACAAACACATAAATGTGGAGAGAAGGGCAGTGCGCGCAGGAGCAAAGGTAAACAGCAGACAGACCTGAATCCTTATCTTTACAAGGTCGACCTCAGAACTTTGTTCAGTTTGTCTCGGTGACGGATAATGGAAGGAAGGGCAGGCAACTGGTCGACTTCATTTAAATAAACAAATAAAAAATAAGATAAACTCTCAGGAATAGATAAATAATAACAAAAAAATTGTAAAGTGGATAAAGCGAGAGCGCGTGAATGCACTCAAGCAAACACAAACAGCACAGCACGATGCATATTTTTTTTAAATTGACAAAATAAATAAAAAATAAATCAAAAATAAAAATAAGTGGAAAAGGCGAGAGTGCACGAGCACACAGGAGCAAAGACAAGCAGCGCAGCTTGATGCGTAGTAAAAAAAAATAATAAATAGACAACTGGTCGACCTCATTAGAAATAAAAACCCAAAAGATTAGATAGACAAACAAACAAACACATAAATGTGGAGAGAAGGGCAGTGCGCCCAGGAGCAAAGGTAAACAGCACACAGACCTGAATCCTTATCTTTACAAGTCGACCTCAGAACTTTGTTCAGTTTGTCTCGGTGACGGATAATGGAAGGAAGGGCAGGCAACTGGTCGACTTCATTTAAATAAACAAATAAAAAATAAGATAAACTCTCAGGAATAGATAAATAATAACAAAAAAATTGTAAAGTGGAGAAAGTGAGAGCGCGCGAATGCACTCAAGCAAACACAAACAGCACAGCACGATGCGTATTTTTTCTTAAATTGACAAAATAAATAAAAAATAAATCAAAAATAAAAATAAGTGGAAAAGGCGAGAGTGCGCGACCATACAGGAGCAAAGACAAGCAGCGCAGCTTGATGCGTAGTAAAAAAAATAATAAATAGACAACTGGTCGACCTCATTAGAAATAAAAACCCAAAAGATTAGATAGACAAACAAACACATAAATGTGGAGAGAAGGGCAGTGCGCCCAGGAGCAAAGGTAAACAGCAGACAGACCTGAATCCTTATCTTTACAAGGTCGACCTCAGAACTTTGTTCTGTTTGTCTCGGTGACGGATAATGGAAGGAAGGGCAGGCAACTGGTCGACTTCATTTAAATAAACAAATAAAAAATAAGATCAACTCTCAGAAATAGATAAATAATAACAAAAAATTGTAAAGTGGAGAAAGCGAGAGCGCGCGAATGCACTCAAGCAAACACAAACAGCACAGCACGATGCGTATTTTTTTTTAAAAATTGTCAAAATAAATCAAAAATAAATCAAAAATAAAAATAAGTGGAAAAGGCGAGAGTGCGCGAGCACACAGGAGCAAAGACAAGCAGCGCAGCTTGATGCGTAGTAAAAAAAATAATAAATAGACAACTGGTCGACCTCATTAGAAATAAAAACCCAAAAGATTAGATAGACAAACAAACAAACACATAAATGTGGAGAGAAGGGCAGTGCGCGCAGGAGCAAAGGTAAACAGCAGACAGACCTGAATCCTTATCTTTACAAGGTCGACCTCAGAACGTTGTTCAGTTTGTCTCGGTGACGGATAATGGAAGGAAGGGCAGGCAAATGGTCTACTTCATTTAAATAAACAAATAAAAAATAAGATAAACTCTCAGGAATAGATAAATAATAACAAAAAAATTGTAAAGTGGAGAAAGCGAGAGCGCGCGAATGCACTCAAGCAAACACAAACAGCACAGCACGATGCGTATTTTTTTTTAAATTGACAAAATAAATCAAAAATAAATCAAAAATAAAAATAAGTGGAAAAGGCGAGAGTGCGCGAGCACACAGGAGCAAAGACAAGCAGCGCAGCTTGATGCGTAGTAAAAAAAATAATAAATAGACAACTGGTCGACCTCATTAGAAATAAAAACCCAAAAGATTAGATAGACAAACAAACAAACACATAAATGTGGAGAGAAGGGCAGTGCGCCCAGGATCAAAGGTAAACAGCAGACAGACCTGAATCCTTATCTTTACAAGGTCGACCTCAGAACGTTGTTCAGTTTGTCTCGGTGACGGATAATGGAAGGAAGGGCAGGCAACTGGTCGACTTCATTTAAATAAACAAATAAAAAATAAGATAAACTCTCAGGAAT
The DNA here is from genome assembly GCF_023159225.1 of Perognathus longimembris pacificus. Taxonomy (NCBI): domain Eukaryota; kingdom Metazoa; phylum Chordata; class Mammalia; order Rodentia; family Heteromyidae; genus Perognathus; species Perognathus longimembris. The sequence goes on along the minus strand of NW_025957888.1, from coordinate 22,461 downwards.
AGATAAATAATAACAAAAAAATTGTAAAGTGGAGAAAGCGAGAGCGCGCGAATTCACTCAAGCAAACACCAACAGCACAGCACGATGCGTATTTTTTTTTAAATTGACAAAATAAATGAAAAATAAATCAAAAATAAAAATAAGTGGAAAAGGCGAGAGTGCCCGAGCACACAGGAGCAAAGACAAGCAGCGCAGGTTGATGCGTAGTAAAAAAAATAATAAATAGAGAACTGGTCGACCTCATTAGAAATAAAAACCCAAAAGATTAGATAGACAAACAAACAAACACATAAATGTGGAGAGAAGGGCAGTGCGCGCAGGAGCAAAGGTAAACAGCAGACAGACCTGAATCCTTATCTTTACAAGGTCGACCTCAGAACTTTGTTCAGTTTGTCTCGGTGACGGATAATGGAAGGAAGGGCAGGCAACTGGTTGACTTCATTTAAATAAACAAATAAAAATAAGATAAACTCTCAGGAATAGATAAATAATAACAAAAAAAATTGTAAAGTGGAGAAAGCGAGAGCGCGTGAATGCACTCAAGCAAACACAAACAGCACAGCAAGATGCGTATTTTTTTTTAAATTGACAAAATATATAAAAAATAAATCAAAAATAAAAATAAGTGGAAAAGGCGACAGTGCGCGAGCACACAGGACCAAAGACAAGTAGCGCAGCTTGATGCGTAGTAAAAAAAATAATAAATAGACAACTGGTCGACCTCATTAGAAATAAAAACCCAAAAGATTAGATAGACAAACAAACAAACACATAAATGTGGAGAGAAGGGCAGTGCGGGCAGGAGCAAAGGTAAACAGCAGACAGACCTGAATCCTCATCTTTACAAGGTCGACCTCAGAACTTTGTTCAGTTTGTCTCGGTGACGTATAATGGAAGGAAGGGCAGGCAACTGGTCGACTTCATTTAAATAAACAAATAAAAAATAAGATAAACTCTCAGGAATAGATAAATAATAACGAAAAAATTGTAAAGTGGAGAAAGCGAGAGCGCGCGAATTCACTCAAGCAAACACAAACAGCACAGCACGATGCGTATTTTTTTTTAAATTGACAAAATAAATGAAAAATAAATCAAAAATAAAAATAAGTGGAAAAGGCGAGAGTGCCCGAGCACACAGGAGCAAAGACAAGCAGCGCAGGTTGATGCGTAGTAAAAAAAATAATAAATAGAGAACTGGTCGACCTCATTAGAAATAAAAACCCAAAAGATTAGATAGACAAACAAACAAACACATAAATGTGGAGAGAAGGGCAGTGCGCGCAGGAGCAAAGGTAAACAGCAGACAGACCTGAATCCTTATCTTTACAAGGTCGACCTCAGAACTTTGTTCAGTTTGTCTCGGTGACGGATAATGGAAGGAAGGGCAGGCAACTGGTTGACTTCATTTAAATAAACAAATAAAAATAAGATAAACTCTCAGGAATAGATAAATAATAACAAAAAAAATTGTAAAGTGGAGAAAGCGAGAGCGCGTGAATGCACTCAAGCAAACACAAACAGCACAGCAAGATGCATATTTTTTTTTAAATTGACAAAATAAATAAAAAATAAATCAAAAATAAAAATAAGTGGAAAAGGCGACAGTGCGCGAGCACACAGGACCAAAGACAAGTAGCGCAGCTTGATGCGTAGTAAAAAAAATAATAAATAGACAACTGGTCGACCTCATTAGAAATAAAAACCCAAAAGATTAGATAGACAAACAAACAAACACATAAATGTGGAGAGAAGGGCAGTGCGGGCAGGAGCAAAGGTAAACAGCAGACAGACCTAAATCCTTATCTTTACAAGGTCGACCTCAGAACTTTGTTCAGTTTATCTCGGTGACGTATAATGGAAGGAAGGGCAGGCAACTGGTCGACTTCATTTAAATAAACAAATAAAAAATAAGATAAACTCTCAGGAATAGATAAATAATAACAAAAAAATTGTAAAGTGGAGAAAGCGAGAGCGCGCGAATGAACTCAAGCAAACACAAACAGCACAGCACGATGCGTATTTTTTTTTTAAATTGAAAAAATAAATCAAAAATAAAAATAAGTGGAAAAGGCGAGAGTGCCCGAGCACACAGGAGCAAAGACAAGCAGCGCAGGTTGATGCGTAGTAAAAAAAAATAATAAATAGACAACTGGTCGACCTCATTAGAAATAAAATCCCAAAAGATTAGATAGACAAACAAACAAACACATAAATGTGGAGAGAAGGGCAGTGCGCGCAGGAGCAAAGGTAAACAGCAGACAGACCTGAATCCTTATCTTTACAAGGTCGACCTCAGAACTTTGTTCAGTTTGTCTCGGTGACGGATAATGGAAGGAAGGGCAGGCAACTGGTCGACTTCATTTAAATAAACAAATAAAAAATAAGATAAACTCTCAGGAATAGATAAATAATAACAAAAAAATTGTAAAGTGGAGAAAGCGAGAGCGCGTGAATGCACTCAAGCAAACACAAACAGCACAGCACGATGCATATTTTTTTTAAATTGACAAAATATATCAAAAATAAATCAAAAATAAAAATAAGTGGAAAAGGCGAGAGTGCGCGAGCACACAGGAGCAAAGACAAGCAGCGCAGCTTGATGCGTAGTAAAAAAAATAATAAATAGACAACTGGTCGACCTCATTAGAAATAAAAACCCAAAAGATTAGATAGACAAACAAACAAACACATAAATGTGGAGAGAAGGGCAGTGCGCCCAGGAGCAAAGGTAAACAGCACACAGACCTGAATCCTTATCTTTACAAGGTCGACCTCAGAACTTTGTTCAGTTTGTCTCGGTGACGGATAATGGAAGGAAGGGCAGGCAACTGGTCGACTTCATTTAAATAAACAAATAAAAAATAAGATAAACTCTCAGGAATAGATAAATAATAACAAAAAATTGTAAAGTGGAGAAAGCGAGAGCGCGCGAATGCACTCAAGCAAACACAAACAGCACAGCACGATGCGTATTTTTTTTTAAATTGACAAAATAAATCAAAAATAAATCAAAAATAAAAATAAGTGGAAAAGGCGAGAGTGCGCGAGCACACAGGAGCAAAGACAAGCAGCGCAGCTTGATGCGTAGTAAAAAAAATAATAAATAGACAACTGGTCGACCTCATTAGAAATAAAAACCCAAAAGATTAGATAGACAAACAAACAAACACATAAATGTGGAGAGAAGGGCAGTGCGCCCAGGAGCAAAGGTAAACAGCAGACAGACCTGAATCCTTATCTTTACAAGGTCGACCTCAGAACTTTGTTCTGTTTGTCTCGGTGACGGATAATGGAAGGAAGGGCAGGCAACTGGTCGACTTCATTTAAATAAACAAATAAAAAATAAGATAAACTCTCAGAAATAGATAAATAATAACAAAAAAATTGTAAAGTGGAGAAAGCGAGAGCGCGCGAATGCACTCAAGCAAACACAAACAGCACAGCACGATGCGTATTTTTTTTTAAATTGTCAAAATAAATCAAAAATAAATCAAAAATAAAAATAAGTGGAAAAGGCGAGAGTGCGCGAGCACACAGGAGCAAAGACAAGCAGCGCAGCTTGATGCGTAGTAAAAAAAATAATAAATAGACAACTGGTCGACCTCATTAGAAATAAAAACCCAAAAGATTAGATAGACAAACAAACAAACACATAAATGTGGAGAGAAGGGCAGTGCGCGCAGGAGCAAAGGTAAACAGCAGACAGACCTGAATCCTTATCTTTACAAGGTCGACCTCAGAACTTTGTTCAGTTTGTCTCGGTGACGGATAATGGAAGGAAGTGCAGGCAAATGGTCGACTTCATTTAAATAAGCAAATAAAAAATAAGATAAACTCTCAGGAATAGATAAATAATAACAAAAAAATTGTAAAGTGGAGAAAGCTAGAGCGCGCGAATGCACTCAAGCAAACACAAACAGCACAGCACGATGCGTATTTTTTTTTAAATTGACAAAATAAATCAAAAATAAATCAAAAATAAAAATAAGTGGAAAAGGCGAGAGTGCCCGAGCACACAGGAGCAAAGACAAGCAGCGCAGGTTGATGCGTAGTAAAAAAAATAATAAATAGACAACTGGTCGACCTCATTAGAAATAAAAACCCAAAAGATTAGATAGACAAACAAACAAACACATAAATGTGGAGAGAAGGGCAGTGCGCGCAGGAGCAAAGGTAAACAGCAGACAGACCTGAATCCTTATCTTTACAAGGTCGACCTCAGAACTTTGTACAGTTTGTCTCGGTGATGGATAATGGAAGGAAGGGCAGGCAACTGGTCGACTTCATTTAAATAAACAAATAAAAAATAAGATAAACTCTCAGGAATAGATAAATAATAACAAAAAAATTGTAATGTGGAGAAAGCGAGAGCGCGTGAATGCACTCAAGCAAACACAAACAGCACAGCACGATGCATATTTTTTTTAAATTGACAAAATAAATCAAAATAAATCAAAAATAAAAATAAGTGGAAAAGGCGAGAGTGCGCGAGCACACAGGAGCAAAGACAAGCAGCGCAGCTTGATGCGTAGTAAAAAAAATAATAAATAGACAACTGGTCGACCTCATTAGAAATAAAAACCCAAAAGATTAGATAGACAAACAAACAAACACATAAATGTGGAGAGAAGGGCAGTGCGCCCAGGAGCAAAGGTAAACAGCACACAGACGTGAATCCTTATCTTTACAAGGTCGACCTCAGAACTTTGTTCAGTTTGTCTCGGTGACGGATAATGGAAGGAAGGGCAGGCAACTGGTCGACTTCATATAAATAAACAAATAAAAAATAAGATAAACTCTCAGGAATAGATAAATAATAACAAAAAATTGTAAAGTGGAGAAAGCGAGAGCGCGCGAATGCACTCAAGCAAACACAAACAGCACAGCACGATGCGTATTTTTTTTAAATTGACAAAATAAATAAAAAATAAATCAAAAATAAAAATAAGTGGAAAAGGCGAGAGTGCGCGAGCACACAGGAGCAAAGACAAGCAGCGCAGCTTGATGCGTAGTAAAAAAAATAATAAATAGACAACTGGTCGACCTCATTAGAAATAAAAACCCAAAAGATTAGATAGACAAACAAACAAACACATAAATGTGGAGAGAAGGGCAGTGCGCGCAGGAGCAAAGGTAAACAGCAGACAGACCTGAATCCTTATCTTTACAAGGTCGACCTCAGAACTTTGTTCTGTTTGTCTCGGTGACGGATAATGGAAGGAAGGGCAGGCAACTGGTCGACTTCATTTAAATAAACAAATAAAAAATAAGATAAACTCTCAGAAATAGATAAATAATAACAAAAAAATTGTAAAGTGGAGAAAGCGAGAGCGCGCGAATGCACTCAAGCAAACACAAACAGCACAGCACGATGCGTATTTTTTTTTAAAAATTGTCAAAATAAATCAAAAATAAATCAAAAATAAAAATAAGTGGAAAAGGCGAGAGTGCGCGAGCACACAGGAGCAAAGACAAGCAGCGCAGCTTGATGCGTAGTAAAAAAAAATAATAAATAGACAACTGGTCGACCTCATTAGAAATAAAAACCCAAAAGATTAGATAGACAAACAAACAAACACATAAATGTGGAGAGAAGGGCAGTGCGCGCAGGAGCAAAGGTAAAGAGCAGACAGACCTGAATCCTTATCTTTACAAGGTCGACCTCAGAACTTTGTTCAGTTTGTCTCGGTGACGGATAATGGAAGGAAGGGCAGGCAAATGGTCGACTTCATTTAAATAAACAAATAAAAAATAAGATAAACTCTCAGGAATAGATAAATAATAACAAAAAAATTGTAAAGTGGAGAAAGCTAGAGCGCGCGAATGCACTCAAGCAAACACAAACAGCACAGCACGATGCGTATTTTTTTTAAATTGACAAAATAAATCAAAAATAAATCAAAAATAAAAATAAGTGGAAAAGGCGAGAGTGCGCGAGCACACAGGAGCAAAGACAAGCAGCGCAGCTTGATGCGTAGTAAAAAAAATAATAAATAGACAACTGGTCGACCTCATTATAAATAAAAACCCAAAAGATTAGATAGACAAACAAACAAACACATAAATGTGGAGAGAAGGGCAGTGCGCGCAGGAGCAAAGGTAAACAGCAGACAGACCTGAATCCTTATCTTTACAAGGTCGTCCTCAGAACTTTGTTCAGTTTGTCTCGGTGACGGATAATGGAAGGAAGGGCAGGCAACTGGTCGACTTCATTTAAATAAACAAATAAAAAATAAGATAAACTCTCAGGAATAGATAAATAATAACAAAAAAATTGTAAAGTGGAGAAAGCGAGAGCGCGTGAATGCACTCAAGCAAACACAAACAGCACAGCACGATGCATATTTTTTTTAAATTGACAAAATAAATCAAAAATAAATCAAAAATAAAAATAAGTGGAAAAGGCGAGAGTGCGCGAGCACACAGGAGCAAAGACAAGCAGCGCAGCTTGATGCGTAGTAAAAAAAATAATAGACAACTGGTCGACCTCATTAGAAATAAAAACCCAAAAGATTAGATAGACAAACAAACAAACACATAAATGTGGAGAGAAGGGCAGTGCGCCCAGGAGCAAAGGTAAACAGCACACAGACCTGAATCCTTATCTTTACAAGGTCGACCTCAGAACTTTGTTCAGTTTGTCTCGGTGACGGATAATGGAAGGAAGGGCAGGCAACTGGTCGACTTCATATAAATAAACAAATAAAAAATAAGATAAACTCTCAGGAATAGATAAATAATAACAAAAAATTGTAAAGTGGAGAAAGTGAGAGCGCGCGAATGCACTCAAGCAAACACAAACAGCACAGCACGATGCGTATTTTTTTTTTAATTGACAAAATAAATAAAAAATAAATCAAAAATAAAAATAAGTGGAAAAGGCGAGAGTGCGCGAGCACACAGGAGCAAAGACAAGCAGCGCAGCTTGATGCGTAGTAAAAAAAATAATAAATAGACAACTGGTCGACCTCATTAGAAATAAAAACCCAAAAGATTAGATAGACAAACAAACAAACACATAAATGTGGAGAGAAGGGCAGTGCGCCCAGGAGCAAAGGTAAACAGCAGACAGACCTGAATCCTTATCTTTACAAGGTCGACCTCAGAACTTTGTTCTGTTTGTCTCGGTGACGGATAATGGAAGGAAGGGCAGGCAACTGGTCGACTTCATTTAAATAAACAAATAAAAAATAAGATAAACTCTCAGAAATAGATAAATAATAACAAAAAAATTGTAAAGTGGAGAAAGCGAGAGCGCGCGAATGCACTCAAGCAAACACAAACAGCACAGCACGATGCGTATTTTTTTTTAAAAATTGTCAAAATAAATCAAAAATAAATCAAAAATAAAAATAAGTGGAAAAGGCGAGAGTGCGCGAGCACACAGGAGCAAAGACAAGCAGCGCAGCTTGATGCGTAGTAAAAAAAATAATAAATAGACAACTGGTCGACCTCATTAGAAATAAAAACCCAAAAGATTAGATAGACAAACAAACAAACACATAAATGTGGAGAGAAGGGCAGTGCGCGCAGGAGCAAAGGTAAACAGCAGACAGACCTGAATCCTTATCTTTACAAGGTCGTCCTCAGAACTTTGTTCAGTTTGTCTCGGTGACGGATAATGGAAGGAAGGGCAGGCAACTGGTCGACTTCATTTAAATAAACAAATAAAAAATAAGATAAACTCTCAGGAATAGATAAATAATAACAAAAAAATTGTAAAGTGGAGAAAGCGAGAGCGCGCGAATGCACTCAAGCAAACACAAACAGCACAGCACGATGCGTATTTTTTTTTAAAATTGACAAAATAAATCAAAAATAAAAATAAGTGGAAAAGGCGAGAGTGCGGGAGCACACAGGAGCAAAGACAAGCAGCACAGCTTGATGCGTAGTAAAAAAAATAATAAATAGTCAACTGGTCGACCTCATTAGAAATAAAAACCCGAAAGATTAGATAGACAAACAAACAAACACATAAATGTGGAGAGAAGGGCAGTGCGCGCAGGAGCAATGGTAAACAGCAGACAGACCTGAATCCTTATCTTTACAAGGTCGACCTCAGAACTTTGTTCAGTTTGTCTCGGAGACGGATAATTGAAGGAAGGGCAGGCAACTGGTCGACTTCATTTAAATAAACAAATAAAAAATAAGATAAACTCTCAGGAATAGATAAATAATAACAAAAAAATTGTAAAGTGGAGAAAGCGAGAGCGCGCGAATGCACTCAGACTAACACAAACAGCACAGCAGGATGCGTATTTTTTTTTAAAATTGACAAAATAAATCAAAAATAAATCAAAAATAAAAATAAGTGGAAAAGGCGAGAGTGCGCGAGCACACAGGAGCAAAGACAAGCAGCGCAGCTTGATGCGTAGTAAAAAAAATAATAAATAGACAACTGGTCGACCTCATTAGAAATAAAAACCCAAAAGATTAGATAGACAAACAAACAAACACATAAATGTGGAGAGAAGGGCAGTGCGCGCAGGAGCAAAGGTAAACAGCAGACAGACCTGAATCCTTATCTTTACAAGGTCGACCTCAGAACTTTGTACAGTTTGTCTCGGTGACGGATAATGGAAGGAAGGGCAGGCAACTGGTCGACTTCATTTAAATAAACAAATAAAAAATAAGATAAACTCTCAGGAATAGATAAATAATAACAAAAAAATTGTAAAGTGGAGAAAACGAGAGCGCGCCAATGCACTCAAGCAAACACAAACAGCACAGCACGATGCGTATTTTTTTTTAATTGACAAAATAAATCAAAAATAAATCAAAAATAAAAATAAGTGGAAAAGGCGAGAGTGCGCGAGCACACAGGAGCAAAGACAAGCAGCGCAGCTTGATGCGTAGTAAAAAAAATAATAAATAGAGAACTGGTCGACCTCATTAGAAATAAAAACCCAAAAGATTAGATAGACAAACAAACAAACACATAAATGTGGAGAGAAGGGCAGTGCGCGCAGGAGCAAAGGTAAACAGCAGACATACCTGAATCCTTATCTTTACAAGGTCGACCTCTGAACTTTGTTCAGTTTGTCTCGGTGACGGATAATGGAAGGAAGCGCAGGCAACTGGTCGACTTCATTTAAATAAACAAATAAAAAATAAGATAAACTCTCAGGAATAGATAAATAATAACAAAAAAATTGTAAAGTGGAGAAAGCGAGAGCGCGCGAATGCACTCAAGCAAACACAAACAGCACAGCACGATGCGTATTTTTTTTTAAAATTGACAAAATAAATCAAAAATAAATCAAAAATAAAAATAAGTGGAAAAGGCGAGAGTGCGCGAGCACACAGGAGCAAAGACAAGCAGCGCAGCTTGATGCGTAGTAAAAAAAATAATAAATAGACAACTGGTCGACCTCATTAGAAATAAAAACCCAAAATATTAGATAGACAAACAAACAAACACATAAATGTGGAGAGAAGGGCAGTGTGCGCAGGAGCATAGGTAAACAGCAGACAGACCTGAATCCTTATCTTTACAAGGTCGACCTCAGAAATTTGTTCAGTTTGTCTCGGTGACGGATAATTGAAGGAAGGGCAGGCAACTGGTCGACTTCATTTAAATAAACAAATAAAAAATAAGATAAACTCTCAGGAATAGATAAATAATAACAAAAAAATTGTAAAGTGGAGAAAGCGAGAGCGCGCGAATGCACTCAGGCAAACACAAACAGCACAGCATGATGCGTATTTTTTTTTAAAATTGACAAAATAAATCAAAAATAAATCAAAAATAAAAATAAGTGGAAAAGGCGAGAGTGCGCGAGCACACAGGAGCAAAGACAAGCAGCGCAGCTTGATGCGTAGTAAAAAAAATAATAAATAGACAACTGGTCGACCTCATTGGAAATAAAAACCCAAAAGATTAGATAGACAAACAAACAAACACATAAATGTGGAGAGAAGGGCAGTGTGCGCAGGAGCAAAGGTAAACAGCAGACAGACCTGAATCCTTATGTTTACAAGGTCGACCTCAGAACGTTGTTCAGTTTGTCTCGGTGACGGATAATGGAAGGAAGGGCAGGCAACTGGTCGACTTCATTTAAATAAACAAATAAAAATAAGATAAACTCTCAGGAATAGATAAGTAATAACAAAAAAATTGTAAAGTGGAGAAAGCGAGAGCGCGCGAATGCACTCAAGCAAACACAAACAGCACAGCACGATGCGTATTGTTTTTTTAAAATTGACAAAATAAATCAAAAATAAAAATAAGTGGAAAAGGCGAGAGTGCACGAGCACACAGGAGCAAAGACAAGCAGCGCAACTTGATGCGTAGTAAAAAAAATAATAAATAGACAACTGGTCGACCTCATTAGAAACAAAAACCCAAAAGATTAGATAGACAAACAAACAAACACATAAATGTGGAGAGAAGGGCAGTGCGCGCAGGAGCAAAGGTATACAGCAGACAGACCTGAATCCTTATCTTTACAAGGTCGACCTCAGAACTTTGTTCAGTTTGTCTCGGTGACGGATAATGGAAGGAAGGGCAGGCAACTGGTCGACTTCATTTAAATAAACAAATAAAAAATAAGATAAACTCTCAGGAATAGATAAATAATAACAAAAAATTGTAAAGTGGAGAAAGCGAGAGAGCGCGAATGCACTCATGCAAACACAAACCGCACAGCACGATGCGTATTTTTTTTTTAAATTGACAAAATAAATCAAAAATAAATCAAAAATAAAAATAAGTGGAAAAGGCGAGAGTGCGCGAGCACACAGGAGCAAAGACAAGCAGCGCAGCTTGATGCGTAGTAAAAAAAATAATAAATAGACAACTGGTCGACCTCATTAGAAATAAAAACCCAAAAGATTAGATAGACAAACAAACAAACACATAAATGTGGAGAGAAGGGCAGTGCGCGCAGGAGCAAAGGTAAACAGCAGACAGACATCAATCCTTATCCTTACAAGGTCGACCTCAGAACTTTGTTCAGTTTGTCTCGGTGACGGATAATGGAAGGAACGGCAGGCAACTGGTCGACTTCATTTAAATAAACAAATAAAAAATAAGATAAACTCTCAGGAATAGATAAATAATAACAAAAAAATTGTAAAGTGGAGAAAGCGAGAGCGCGCGAATGCACTCAAGCAAACACAAACAGCACAGCACGATGCGTATTTTTTTTAAAATTGACAAAATAAATCAAAAATAAATCAAAAATAAAAATAAGTGGAAAAGGCGAGAGTGCGCGAGCACACAGGAGCAAAGACAAGCAGCGCAGCTTGATGCGTAGTAAAAAAAATAACAAATAGACAACTGGTCGACCTCATTAGAAATAAAAACCCAAAAGATTAGATAGACAAACAAACAAACACATAAATGTGGAGAGAAGGGCAGTGCGCGCAGGAGCAAAGGTAAACAGCAGACAGACCTGAATCCTTATCTTTACAAGGTCGACCTCAGAACTTTGTTCAGTTTGTCTCGGTGACGGATAATGGAAGGAAGGGCAGGCAACTGGTCGACTTCATTTAAATAAACAAATAAAAAATAAGATAAACTCTCAGGAATAGATAAATCATAACAAAAAAATTGTAAAGTGGAGAAAGCGAGAGCGCGCGAATGCACTCAAGCAAACACAAACAGCACAGCACGATGCGTATTTTTTTTTAAATTGACAAAATAAATCAAAAATAAATCAAAAATAAAAATAAGTGGAAAAGGCGAGAGTGCGCGAGCACACAGGAGCAAAGACAAGCAGCGCAGCTTGATGCGTAGTAAAAAAATAATAAATAGACAACTGGTCGAGCTCATTAGAAATAAAAACCCAAAAGATTAGATAGACAAACAAACAAACACATAAATGTGGAGAGAAGGGCAGTGCGCGCAGGAGCAAAGGTAAACAGCAGACAGACCTGAATCCTTATCTTTACAAGGTCGACCTCAGAACTTTGTTCAGTTTGTCTCGGTGACGGATAATGGAAGGAAGGGCAGGCAACTGGTCGACTTAATTTAAATAAACAAATAAAAAATAAGATAAACTCTCAGGAATCGATAAATAATAACAAAAAAATTGTAACGTGCAGAAAGCGAGAACGCGCGAATGCACTCAAGCAAACACAAACAGCACAGCACGATGCGTATTTTTTTTTTAAAATTGACAAAATAAATCAAAAATAAATCAAACATAAAAATAAGTGGAAAAGGCGAGAGTGCGCGAGCATACAGGAGCAAAGACAAGCAGCGCAGCTTGATGCGTAGTAAAAAAAATAATAAATAGACAACTGGTCGACCTCATTAGAAATAAAAACCCAAAAGATGAGATAGACAAACAAACAAACACATAAATGTGGAGAGAAGGGCAGTGCGCGCAAGAGCAAAGGTAAACAGCAGACAGACCTGATTCCTTATCTTTACAAGGTCGACCTCAGAACTTTGTTCAGTTTGTCTCGGTGACGGATAATGGAAGGAAGGTCAGGCAACTGGTCGACTTCATTTAAATAAACAAATAAAAAATAAGATAAACTCTCAGGAATAGATAAATAATAACAAAAAAATTGTAAAGTGGAGAAAGCGAGAGCGCGCGAATGCACTCAAGCAAACACAAACAGCACAGCACGATGCGTATTTTTTTTAAAATTGACAAAATAAATCAAATATAAATCAAAAATAAAAATAAGTAGAAAAGGCGAGAGTGCGCGAGCACACAGGAGCAAAGACAAGCAGCGCAGCTTGATGCGTAGTAAAAAAAATAATAAATAGACAACTGGTCGACCTCATTAGAAATAAAAACCCAAAAGATTAGATAGACAAAGAAACAAACACATAAATGTGGAGAGAAGGGCAGTGCGCGCAGGAGCAAAGGTAAACAGCAGACAGACCTGAAACCTTATCCTTACAAGGTCGACCTCAGAACTTTGTTCAGTTTGTCTTGGTGACGGATAATGGAAGGAACGGCAGGCAACTGGTCGACTTCATTTAAATAAACAAATAAAAAATAAGATAAACTCTCAGGAATAGATAAATAATAACAAAAAAATTGTAAAGTGGAGAAAGCGAGAGCGCGCGAATGCACTCAAGCAAACACAAACAGCACAGCACGATGCGTATTTTTTTAAAATTGACAAAATAAATCAAAAATAAATCAAAAATAAAAATAAGTGGAAAAGGCGAGAGTGCGCGAGCACACAGGAGCAAAGACAAGCAGCGCAGCTTGATGCGTAGTAAAAAAAATAATAAATAGACAACTGGTCGACCTCATTAGAAATAAAAACCCAAAAGATTAGATAGACAAACAAACAAACACATAAATGTGGAGAGAAGGGCAGTGCGCGCAGGAGCAAAGGTAAACAGCAGACAGACCTGAATCCTTATCTTTACAAGGTCGACCACAGAACTTTGTTCAGTTTGTCTCGGTGACGGATAATGGAAGGAAGGGCAGGCAACTGGTCGACTTCATTTAAATAAACAAATAAAAAATAAGATAAACTCTCAGGAATAGATAAATAATAACAAAAAAATTGTAAAGTGGAGAAAGCGAGAGCGCGCGAATGCACTCAAGCAAACACAAACAGCACAGCACGATGCGTATTTTTTTTTAAAATTGACAAATTAAATCAAAAATAAAAATAAGTGGAAAAGGCGAGAGTGCGCGAGCACACAGGAGCAAAGACAAGCAGCGCAGCTTGATGCGTAGTAAAAAAAATAATAAATAGACAACTGGTCGACCTCATTAGAAATAAAAACCCAAAAGATTACATAGACAAACAAACAAACACATAAATGTGGAGAGAAGGGCAGTGCGCGCAGGAGCAAAGGTAAACAGCAGACAGACCTGAATCCTTATCTTTACAAGGTCGACCTCAGAACTTTGTTCAGTTTGTCTCGGTGACGGATAATGGAAGGAAGGGCAGGCAACTGGTCGACTTCATTTAAATAAACAAATAAACAATAAGATAAACTCTCAGGAATAGATAAATAATAACAAAAAAATTGTAAAGTGGAGAAAGCGAGAGCGCGCGTATGCACTCAAGCAAACAAAAACAGCACAGCACGATGCGCATTTTTTTTAAAATTGACAAAATAAATCAAAAATAAATCAAAAATAAAAATAAGTGGAAAAGGTGAGAGTGCGCGAGCACACAGGAGCAAAGACAAGCAGCGCAGCTTGATGCGTAGTAAAAAAAATAATAAATAGAAAACTGGTCGACCTCATTAGAAATAAAAACCCAAAAGATTAGATAGACAAACAAACAAACACATAAATGTGGAGAGAAGGGCAGTGCGCGCAGGAGCAAAGGTAAACAGCAGACAGACCTGAATCCTTATCTTTACAAGGTCGACCTCAGAACTTTGTTCAGTTTGTCTCGGTGACGGATAATGGAAGGAAGGGCAGGCAACTGGTCGACTTCATTTAAATAAACAAATAAAAAATAAGATAAACTCTCAGGAATAGATAAATCATAACAAAAAAATTGTAAAGTGGAGAAAGCGAGAGCGCGCGAATGCACTCAAGCAAACACAAACAGCACAGCACGATGCGTATTTTTTTTAAATAGACAAAATAAATCAAAAATAAATCAAAAATAAAAATAAGTGGAAAAGGCGAGAGTGCGCGAGCACACAGGATCAAAGACAAGCAGCGCAGCTTGATGCGTAGTAAAAAAATAATAAATAGACAACTGGTCGAGCTCATTAGAAATAAAAACCCAAAAGATTAGATAGACAAACAAACAAACACATAAATGTGGAGAGAAGGGCAGTGCGCGCAGGAGCAAAGGTAAACAGCAGACAGACCTGAATCCTTATCTTTACAAGGTCGACCTCAGAACTTTGTTCAGTTTGTCTCGGTGACGGATAATGGAAGGAAGGGCAGGCAACTGGTCGACTTCATTTAAATAAACAAATAAAAAATAAGATAAACTCTCAGGAATAGATAAATAATAACAAAAAAATTGTAACGTGCAGAAAGCGAGAACGCGCGAATGCACTCAAGCAAACACAAACAGCACAGCACGATGCGTATTTTTTTTTTAAAATTGACAAAATAAATCAAAAATAAATCAAAAATAAAAATAAGTGGAAAAGGCGAGAGTGCGCGAGCATACAGGAGCAAAGACAAGCAGCGCAGCTTGATGCGTAGTAAAAAAAATAATAAATAGACAACTGGTCGACCTCATTAGAAATAAAAACCCAAAAGATGAGATAGACAAACAAACAAACACATAAATGTGGAGAGAAGGGCAGTGCGCGCAAGAGCAAAGGTAAACAGCAGACAGACCTGATTCCTTATCTTTACAAGGTCGACCTCAGAACTTTGTTCAGTTTGTCTCGGTGACGGATAATGGAAGGAAGGTCAGGCAAATGGTCGACTTCATTTAAATAAACAAATAAATAATAAGATAAACTCTCAGGAATAGATAAATAATAACAAAAAAATTGTAAAGTGGAGAAAGCGAGAGCGCGCGAATGCACTCAAGCAAACACAAACAGCACAGCACGATGCGTATTTTTTTTAAAATTGACAAAATAAATCAAATATAAATCAAAAATAAAAATAAGTAGAAAAGGCGAGAGTGCGCGAGCACACAGGAGCAAAGACAAGCAGCGCAGCTAGATGCGTAGTAAAAAAAATAATAAATAGACAACTGGTCGACCTCATTAGAAATAAAAACCCAAAAGATTAGATAGACAAAGAAACAAACACATAAATGTGGAGAGAAGGGCAGTGCGCGCAGGAGCAAAGGTAAACAGCAGACAGACCTGAAACCTTATCCTTACAAGGTCGACCTCAGAACTTTGTTCAGTTTGTCTTGGTGACGGATAATGGAAGGAACGGCAGGCAACTGGTCGACTTCATTTAAATAAACAAATAAAAAATAAGATAAACTCTCAGGAATAGATAAATAATAACAAAAAAATTGTAAAGTGGAGAAAGCGAGAGCGCGCGAATGCACTCAAGCAAACAAAAAACAGCACAGCACGATGCGTATTTTTTTAAAATTGACAAAATAAATCAAAAATAAATCAAAAATAAAAATAAGTGGAAAAGGCGAGAGTGCGCGAGCACACAGGAGCAAAGACAAGCAGCGCAGCTTGATGCGTAGAAAAAAAAATAATAAATAGACAACTGGTCGACCTCATTAGAAATAAAAACCCAAAAGATTAGATAGACAAACAAACAAACACATAAATGTGGAGAGAAGGGCAGTGCGCGCAGGAGCAAAGGTAAACAGCAGACAGACCTGAATCCTTATCTTTACAAGGTCGACCACAGAACTTTGTTCAGTTTGTCTCGGTGACGGATAATGGAAGGAAGGGCAGGCAACTGGTCGACTTCATTTAAATAAACAAATAAAAAATAAGATAAACTCTCAGGAATAGATAAATAATAACAAAAAAATTGTAAAGTGGAGAAAGCGAGAGCGCGCGAATGCACTCAAGCAAACACAAACAGCACAGCACGATGCGTATTTTTTTTTAAAATTGACAAATTAAATCAAAAATAAAAATAAGTGGAAAAGGCGAGAGTGCGCGAGCACACAGGAGCAAAGACAAGCAGCGCAGCTTGATGCGTAGTAAAAAAAATAATAAATAGACAACTGGTCGACCTCATTAGAAATAAAAACCCAAAAGATTACATAGACAAACAAACAAACACATAAATGTGGAGAGAAGGGCAGTGCGCGCAGGAGCAAAGGTAAACAGCAGACAGACCTGAATCCTTATCTTTACAAGGTCGACCTCAGAACTTTGTTCAGTTTGTCTCGGTGACGGATAATGGAAGGAAGGGCAGGCAACTGGTCGACTTCATTTAAATAAACAAATAAACAATAAGATAAACTCTCAGGAATAGATAAATAATAACAAAAAAATTGTAAAGTGGAGAAAGCGAGAGCGCGCGAATGCACTCAAGCAAACAAAAACAGCACAGCACGATGCGCATTTTTTTTAAAATTGACAAAATAAATCAAAAATAAATCAAAAATAAAAATAAGTGGAAAAGGTGAGAGTGCGCGAGCACACAGGAGCAAAGACAAGCAGCGCAGCTTGATGCGTAGTAAAAAAAATAATAAATAGAAAACTGGTCGACCTCATTAGAAATAAAAACCCAAAAGATTAGATAGACAAACAAACAAACACATAAATGTGGAGAGAAGGGCAGTGCGCGCAGGAGCAAAGGTAAACAGCAGACAGACCTGAATCCTTATCTTTACAAGGTCGACCTCAGAACTTTGTTCAGTTTGTCTCGGTGACGGATAATGGAAGGAAGGGCAGGCAACTGGTCGACTTCATTTAAATAAACAAATAAAAAATAAGATAAACTCTCAGGAATAGATAAATAATAACAAAAAAATTGTAAAGTGGAGAAAGCGAGAGCGCGCGAATGCACTCAATCAAACAGAAACAGCACAGCACGATGCGTATTTTTTTTTAAATTTGACAAAATAAATCAAAAATAAAAATAAGTGGAAAAGGCGAGAGTGCGCGAGCACACAGGAGCAAAGACAAGCAGCGCAGCTTGATGCGTAGTAAAAAAAATAATAAATAGACAACTGGTCGACCTCATTAGAAATAAAAACCTAAAAGATTACACAGACAAACAAACAAACACATAAATGTGGATAGAAGGGCAGTGCACGCAGGAGCAAAGGTAAACAGCAGACAGACCTGATTCCTTATCTTTACAAGGTCGACCTCAGAACTTTGTTCAGTTTGTCTCGGTGACGGATAATGGAAGGAAGGGCAGGCAACTGGTCGACTTCATTTAAATAAACAAATAAAAAATAAGATAAACTCTCAAGAATAGATAAATCATAACAAAAAAATTGTAAAGTGGAGAAAGCGAGAGCGCGCGAATGCACTCAAACAAACACAAACAGCACAGCACGATGCGTATTTTCTTTTAAATTGACAAAATAAATCAAAAATAAATCAAAAATTAAAATAAGTGGAAAAGGCGAGAGTGTGCGAGCACACAGGAGCAAATACAAGCAGCGCAGCTTGATGCGTAGTAAAAAAAATAATAAATTGACAACTGGTCGACCTCATTAGAAATAAAAACCCAAAAGATTAGATAGACAAACAAACAAACACATAAATGTGGAGAGAAGGGCAGTGCGCGCAGGAGCAAAGGTAAACAGCAGACAGACCTGAATCCTTATCTTTACAAGGTCGACCTCAGAAATTTGTTCAGTTTGTCTCGGTGACGGATAATGGAAGGAAGGGCAGGCAACTGGTCGACTTCATTTAAATAAACAAATAAAAAATAAGATAAACTCTCAGGAATAGATAAATAATAACAAAAAAAATTGTAAAGTGGAGAAAGCGAGAGCGCGCGAATGCACTCAAGCAAACACAAACAGCACAGCACGATGCGTATTTTTTTAAAAATTGACAAAATAAATCAAAAATAAATCAAAAATAAAAATAAGTGGAAAAGGCGAGAGAGCGCGAGCACACAGGAGCAAAGACAAGCAGCGCAGCTTGATACGTAGTAAAAAAAATAATAAATAGACAACTGGTCGACCTCATTAGAAATAAAAACCCAAAAGTTTTGATAGACAAACAAACAAACACATAAATGTGGAGAGAAGGGCAGTGCGCGCAGGAGCAAAGGTAAACAGCAGACAGACCTGAATCCTTATCTTTACAAGGTCGACCTCAGAACTTTGTTCAGTTTGTCTCGGTGACGGATAATGGAAGGAAGGGCAGGCAACTGGTCGACTTCATTTAAATAAACAATAAAAAATAAGATAAACTCTCAGGAATAGATAAATAATAACAAAAAATTGTAAAGTGGAGAAAGCGAGAGCGCGCGAATGCACTCAAGCAAACACAAACAGCACTGCACGATGCGTATTTTTTTTTAAATTGACAAAATAAATCAAAAATAAATCAAAAATAAAAATAAGTGGAAAAGGCGAGAGTGCGCGAGCACACAGGAGCAAAGACAAGCAGCGCAGCTTGATGCGTAGTAAAAAAAATAATAAATAGACAACTGGTCGACCTCATTAGAAATAAAAACCCAAAACATTAGATAGACAAACAAACAAACACATAAATGTGAGAGAAGTGCAGTGCGCGCAGGAGCAAAGGTAAACAGCAGACAGACCTGAATCCTTATCTTTACAAGGTCGACCTCAGAACTTTGTTCAGTTTTTCTCGGTGACGGATAATGGAAGGAAGGGCAGGCAACTGGTCGACTTCATTTAAATAAACAAATTAAAAATAAGATAAACTCTCAGGAATAGATAAATAATAACAAAAAAATTGTAAAGTGGAGAAAGCGAGAGCGCGCGAATGCACTCAAGCAAACACAAACAGCACAGCACGATGCGTATTTTTTTAAAATTGACAAAATAAATCAAAAATAAATCAAAAATAAAAATAAGTGAAAAGGCGAGAGTGCGCGAGCACACAGGAGCAAAGACAAGCAGCGCAGCTTGATGCGTAGTAAAAAAAATAATAAATAGACAACTGGTCGACCTCATTAGAAATAAAAACCCAAAAGATTAGATAGACAAACAAACAAACACATAAATGTGGAGAGAAGGGCAGTGCGCGCAGGAGCAAAGGTAAACAGCAGACAGACCTGAATCCTTATCTTTACAAGGTCGACCTCAGAACTTTGTTCAGTTTGTCTCGGTGACGGATAATGGAAGGAAGGGCAGGCAACTGGTCGACTTCATTTAAATAAACAAATAAAAAATAAGATAAACTCTCAGGAATAGATAAATAATAACAAAAAAATTGTAAAGTGGAGAAAGCGAGAGCGCGCGAATGCACTCAAGCAAACACAAACAGCACAGAACGATGCGTATTTTTTTTAAAATTGACAAAATGAATCAAAAATAAATCAAAAATAAAAATAAGTGGAAAAGGCGAGAGTGCGCGAGCACACAGGAGCAAAGACAAGCAGCGCAGCTTGATGCGTAGTGAAAAAAAAATAAATAGACAACTGGTCGACCTCATTAGAAATAAAAACCCAAAAGATTAGATAGACAAACAAACAAACACATAAATGTGGAGAGAAGGGCAGTGTGCGCAGGAGCAAAGGTAAACAGCAGACAGACCTGATTCCTTATCTTTAAAAGGTCGACCTCAGAACTTTGTTCAGTTTGTCTCGGTGACGGATAATGGAAGGAAGGGCAGGCAACTGGTCGACTTCATTTAAATAAACAAATAAAAAATAAGATAAACTCTCAGGAATAGATAAATAATAACAAAAAAATTGTAAAGTGGAGAAAGCGAGAGCGCGCGAATGCACTCAAGCAAACACAAACAGCACAGCACGATGCGCATTTTTTTTAAAATTGACAAAATAAATCAAAAATAAATCAAAAATAAAAATAAGTGGAAAAGGCGAGAGTGCGCGAGCACACAGGAGCAAAGACAAGCAGCGGAGCTTGATTCGTAGTAAAAAAAATAATAAATAGACAACTGGTCGACCTCATTAGAAATAAAAACCCAAAAGATTAGATAGACAAACAAACAAACACATAAATGTGGAGAGAAGGGCAGTGCGGGAAGGAGCAAAGGTAAACAGCAGACAGACCTGAATCCTTATCTTTACAAGGTCGACCTCAGAACTTTGTTCAGTTTGTCTCGGTGACGGATAATGGAAGGAAGGGCAGACAACTGGACGATTTCATTTAAATAAACAAATAAAAAATAAGATAAACACTCAAGAATATATAAATAATAACAAAAAAATTGTAAAGTGGAGAAAGCGAGGAGCGCGCGAATGCACTCAAGCAAACACAAACAGCACAGCACGATGCGTATTTTTTTTAAATTGACAAAATAAATCAAAAATAAAAATAAGTGGAAAAGGCGAGAGTGTGCGAGCACACAGGAGCAAAGACAAGCAGCGCAGCTTGATGCGTAGTAAAAAAAATAATAAATAGACAACTGGTCGACCTCATTAGAAATAAAAACCCAAAAGATTAGATAGACAAACAAACAAACACATAAATGTGGAGAGAAGGGCAGTGCGCGCAGGAGCAAAGGTAAACAGCAGACAGACCTGAATCCTTATCTTTACAAGGTCGACCTCAGAACTTTGTTCAGTTTGTCTCGGGTGACGGATAATGGAAGGAAGGGCAGGCAACTGGTCGACTTCATTTAAATAAACAAATAAAAAATAAGATAAACTCTCAGGAATAGATAAATCATAACAAAAAAATTGTAAAGTGGAGAAAGCGAGAGCCCGCGAATGCAATCAATCAAACACAAACAGCACAGCACGATGCGTATTTTTTTTTAAATTGACAAAATAAATCAAAAATAAATCAAAAATAAGAATAAGTGGAAAAGGCGAGTGTGCGCGAGCACACAGGAGCAAAGACAAGCAGCGCAGCTTGATGCGTAGTAAAAAAAATAATAAATAGACAACTGGTCGACCTCATTAGAAATAAAAAACCCAAAACATTAGATAGACAAACAAACAAACACATAAATATGGAGAGAAGTGCAGTGCGCGCAGGAGCAAAGGTAAACAGCAGACAGACCTGAATCCTTATCTTTACAAGGTCGACCTCAGAACTTTGTTCAGTTTGTCTCGGTGACGGATAATGGAAGGAAGGGCAGGCAACTGGTCGACTTCATTTAAATAAACAAATTAAAAATAAGATAAACTCTCAGGAATAGATAAATAATAACAAAAAAATTGTAAAGTGGAGAAAGCGAGAGCGCGCGAATGCACTCAAGCAAACACAAACAGCACAGCACGATGCGTATTTTTTTTTAAATTGACAAAATAAATCAAAAATAAATCAAAATAAAAATAAGTGGAAAAGGCGAGAGTGCGCGAGCACACAGGAGCAAAGACAAGCAGCGCAGCTTGATGCGTAGTAAAAAAAATAATAAATAGACAACTGGTCGACCTCATTAGAAATAAAACCCAAAAGATGAGATAGACAAACAAACAAACACATAAATGTGGAGAGAAGGGCAGTGCGCGCAGGAGCAAAGGTAAACAGCAGACAGACCTGAATCCTTATCTTTACAAGGTCGACCTCAGAACTTTGTTCAGGTTGTCTCGGTGACGGATAATGGAAGGCAGGGCAGGCAACTGGTCGACTTCATTTAAATAAACAAATAAAAAATAAGATAAACTCTCAGGAATAGATAAATAATAACAAAAAAATTGTAAAGTGGAGAAAGCGAGAGCGCGCGAATGCACTCAAGCAAACACAAACAGCACAGCACGATGCGTATTTTTTTTTAAAATTGACAAAATGAATCAAAAATAAATCAAAAATAAAAATAAGTGGAAAAGGCGAGAGTGCGCGAGCACACAGGAGCAAAGACAAGCAGCGCAGCTTGATGCGTAGTGAAAAAAAAATAAATAGACAAACTGGTCGACCTCATTAGAAATAAAAACCCAAAAGATTAGATAGACAAACAAACAAACACATAAATGTGGAGAGAAGGGCAGTGTGCGCAGGAGCAAAGGTAAACAGCAGACAGACCTGATTCCTTATCTTTACAAGGTC